>NW_024120638.1:0-18319 GCF_003073215.2 Triticum urartu
GACTGAATCCTCAGGTTGGAAGGTTATGTTTGTTCACCGTTTTTCTGCTTGAGCTTTCATAATGTTGCGAGCATGGCTGAGATATTGCTTGAAAACTTGTTGCATGAGTTGACGCTCCTCGAGCTAGTCCTTCAGTGCAGGAATGCTGCAAGTAGAAGCTGCTTCGATGCCCAGTGTTGTGGTTCATGGCTATATAGTGCTACAAAAGGAGAGGCCTTGAGAGCAGAATGGTAGCTGGAATCGTACCATAACTCTCGCAGGGACAAGTACTGACTCCATTGGCTCCGGCATGCGTGAATGATGCAGCGCAGGTTTTTTGTTTCTTCTTTTACTCTCGCAGGGACAAGTACTTTTTCAAATTAGCGAATAATTTTTAAATTCATAAACATACATTGAATTTGTGAACATTTTTCCAAATTCGCAAACATTTTTATAATTGCAGTTTTTCTAATTCACGAACATATTTGAATTCTTGAGTTTTTTAATTTGCAAACAGTTTTTTGATCCGTGAACATTTTTTGGATCGCCGGACATTTTCCAGATTCATAAACATTTTTTTGAGACAAAAAATATTTGAATTCATGAACACTTTTTCCAATTCATCAACATGTTTTGTATTTGCAACCATTTTTTGAATTTGCTAACATCTTCTGAAATCACGAACATTTTTACATCCATGAACTTTTTTTTTTCAAATCTGTGAACAATATTTTTATTCACAGGTATTTTTTATATATTAAGGATTGTTTGAATTCACGAACATTCTTTGAATTCATGGACATCTTTTAAAATTCACGAACTATTTTTTCAATTGTGAATGTTTTTTGAATTCAAAAATATTATTTCAAGTCCATGAACAATTTTTCTACTTCATTATTTTTATTTAATTCATGAGTATTTATGAATTTCGGAATACCTGAATATTTTTTATATTCACAAACATTTTTTAAAATCAACGAGGAATTTTTGAATATTATTTGAATTCAGTAACATGTTTTGAATTCGGAAATATTTTTCGAATTTATGAACTTTCTTAAATACACATGATTGTTTTTTAAATTTACAACTTTTTTGTATTTGCGATTTTCTTTAATTATAAATTAAAATAAACTGACGAACAAATGATGAAATGAGGAAAGAGGAAAACGAGAAACAGACTTGCACTCGCTCGCTGTGCGAGGCCCCATGCGTAGGGCTCGCTGTGAGCGACACACAGCAGCGCCCTCACTTGGATGGGTACGCTTCCCTAAAAAAAACTTGGATCGGCACGCGACTTCCTTCCTCACCCTCCCTCCCGGCGGCGGCGGCGACGGAGCCTAGTAACCGGCGGCGGCGACGGCGGCGGCATCTCCCCGCATCTGAAAGGGTGTGTCCTCTCTCCCCTCCTGCCACCTCCCTGGCTTGGGTCCATGTATCCAGCGAAATATCACTGCTGACACTCACAGTACCTCCAGAATACTTCGATTTGCCGAGGCGAGCTGTTCTTGTCTTCTCACGCCTCGTGGCGCGGCGTGGGTGAACTCGCGGAGGCCCCTCGAAGCAAACGCGCGGGGAGATGTTTGCGACGGCGGCGCGGTGGGCGGCGAAGAAGGGGAAGCCCAAGATGGCGCCGATCGAGCTGACGACGGCGCCGGAGCAGGCGCAGTCCATCACCCGCACCATCTTCGACGTGGTCAAGGAGCACGGCCCCCTCACCATCTCCGACGTTTGGGAGCACGTCAAGGTACTTCTGGTACTGAAACTTGTGCAAGATTCATCTCCGCACGCAACCTGTTCGACGGAATGTCTTTCTGGCAACTTGGCTGGACGGACAGTGTCTTCTCTGTTCTTGCAACGTGATTTTGGATTCCTTGTCATTTAGAACGTGCCTCGTGTGTTCATTTTGTTCAGGATGTAGGCCTGAGGGGTTTGACAAGCAAGAGGCAGATGAAGATCATGCTGCGGTGGATGAGGGAGAAGCAGAAGCTCAGGCTCATCTGCGACCATGACGGACCTCACAAACAGTTCCTCTACACGACATGGTTCACCAACCCCAATAATGCGCCGCAGAGGCCCAGGAGGGAGCTCAGCAGGGAGAATCCCAAGCCATGACTGCACTCATGTTGACTAATTTAGGGCTTATTTCCTGGATATGTAGACAAAGCTGTCAATCATAGCTGAAACACCGTGAACGATGTCAGATTGTGGATTATGCAAAAATAAATAACCCCAAACATATTTTTTCCCCCTGTACTTCTGTTTTCGCCATCTTTTGTGCTTCTTCCTGAAACTGGTGTTGGTGTTCTGAAGAACTTTGGCCTCGGCCTTCTCCAATTGAAATGAATGTGGTTTTAACTGCTATTAACTTTGGCAATAACCTTACTTTAAGTGATGGGGTTATATCTGATTACTCCTATCACATCTCGTAACCATTTGCAGGTCATGTATTCAGTAGAACAGCACACAAGTATTTAATGTCTGATGACAATCATAGTAGTTAGTAACTTCAAAATAAGTTTTTAGTAATTATCACATGTTAGTTTCCAGTGCTGCAATGCCCTATATTGCGTTGCAATTTCAGTATATAAAAATTTAGTGGCATAAACAACCTGCAATAGCAAGGAACCAAAACTGTTTTCCTAGCATCAGTTTCATATACTCAAACATACTTCCTCAGAATCATTGCGGTTGATGCAGCCAAGGGAAAGAAGTGTGGAACAGGTGGCGCGACTGATGCTAGACCTCCTGTGCCCAGCAAAGAAATTAATAGTACAATTGTGTTTGGGCCAATATCCTGAAGTAGGGTTCTAATCCAGATTCCGACTGCCCTTGCTGACTGTGGGGCCTGGTTGGCAAGCGTCCATACTGACCGAGCTTCCGAGGAAAGATGCCAAGGCACTGCCTTGTGAAGACCTGAGGTGTTTCATCCAGTTTGACAACTAGGATGACATCATGGGATACAAACTCTCACTGCTAAGAACTAACTGGTCAGGACAGTCTCGTCTCATCATCATGTCTCTTTTTCTTACGAGATTTTGTTGTTATTAGTGCATGAACATACTGGTTATTTTCGATTGGTAATGATGTAGTGACTTTTTGTTGTTGAGGAACTGGCAGATGACTGCCTATATATTAGGCGACTAATAGGCGCCGGCGCACCGGCCTAATAGTTCCGCCGGTCCACTTTGAGCCGTTTGATTAAGTCGCTTGCAGCCCTACGATTTATGCAGTGTCTTCCTCACGAGCGCGTATCAAAAAAATCCCCCTGCCTCTCATCGCTCCCTTCGCCTTGCCGGGGCACACGCTCTCCGGTTGCCGCACCTCGCCGGCCGTCCTCGTCGTCGGCCCGCCCTCGCCGGATGTCCTCGTCACCGGCGGCCGCACACTCGCCGCCGCCGCCAGTCGCCGCTTGCAGTTGTCGCTGGCTTCACGCATGGAACAACTCTGGCCTGCGGTTGCAGCTCCGATAGCGAAGGTTGCGGCTCCGGCGGCGACAGGCCCGTCGCTCGCCGTCGTCACTCAGCACCGGCACGATCACCATCATCAAAATTGCAAACAAAAAAGGCGTGTTGGTTCCAGCAAAAACGAGCGCCGGTTCCAGCAAAATCAAGCAACGGTTCAAACAAAAATCATCTTCGCCGCTGAGCCGCGATGCCGGTTGCAGCTTGCACTGCCGGCAGTTGTAGCAATTTGAGGTGCTGGTTGTAGCTCAGCTGACATCGATTGTAGCAAAAATTCCCCGACTCTGGTTTATGCAATGTAGCAGAAAATGCAAAACACCGGTTGTAGCAAAAAATTTAGCTTGATCCAGCAAAAACAGAACACGCAAACAAGGATGGTGGTAGCAAAAAAATTGGCTGAATCCAGCAAAAAAGAACACTGTAGTAGCAAATTAGCAAAAGATGAGCCCCGGTTCCAGCAAATAAAGGATGGTGGTAGCAAAAACTTGAATGGATCCAGCAAAAACAGAACACGGTGGAAGCAAATTTTGGAGCTCTTTCCAGCAAAAACAATGGTTCCAGCAAAAGAATCATCGTCTCCGTTTGCCGGCCACCGGGCGCAGTCACCATGGTCGGCAGGCCACCCGGCGCAGGTCCCAGCACGACGGATGTCTGGTTCCAGCAGCTCGTCGTCGGTTCTGGCACGCGGCGCGGTCGTGGAGCCCGCGGTCGTGGAGCCCCGCCCAACCTCCCAACCATGACGCCTTTGCATCTGGCTTGCTTCTCAGCTAGCAGCCATTGCTGATTTGGAATAGGATTAAAGGGGGAGTGTTGTTCGGCTCGACGGCGGCGAGAAGCTGGTGCTGGGATACGGCAGCAGAGAAAGAGATGGGGAAAAAATAAGTGGTGCACGCGTGAGAGGATAAGGAAGCAAGATGCTTCAGCGGTGGGGTGGGGTGAGCCTGGCAGAACACGTGGCTTGCGTACGATCCCTGGATTGCACATGAATCCCACGACCCGCGCGAAACCGGCGGAGCGTTCGGCCGGTGCGCCGGGTATAAACATTACCCTATATATTAGGAGGAGAAAGTCATGCGTGGAAACATTAAAAGGCGAGTTGCCTAAGGCTGCCCGAACGCATCCAGGACTGGACTAAGTGCAGATATTAAGTTATTAATCCGGCTCGGGTGGAGGTTCCTTCTCACGGTCTGAGAGCCAAAGAGCAGAACTAGTCGGTCGGAGATGAAGGAGGTGCAGGAGCAAGCATGGAAGAAGAATCGAACACACGCATGTTGCGTTCCTTCCACAGGTTCCAGCAGGTGTATATCGTGATGATGATGCGCTGGTCAGGTAAAAGGCCATGTGAGCTCATTCCACCAGGAAGAAACAGAGGGAGCAGTGGCGGCATTGGAGGCAAGAATAGGGCAGCCACACCAATCGACCACCAGCAGCCATACATCTTGCGCCAAGGTGCACTTGAAGATCAGATGCAGGGGAGTCTCATCCGTTTGGTTGCACAGCACAGGTTGCAGTATTGGTTATGGTCCAAACCCCTGACAGCAAGGTTATCGTTGGTGAGAGTACGGCCACAAATCCAGAGCGACATGAAGAACCGGCACTTAACCTCGACCTTGGCCTTCCACAGTTGGGAGAAATTGCAGGTGGAGTAGGAGCCATGGAATTGCACCGGGTAAGCAGAGCGAGCAGAGTAAGTAGCGGAATCAGAGCAGTTCCAACTGATGGAATCCTCAATATCATGCCGCAGCTCAGTCTGGTGCAGTAAATGCCACAGGAGGGTGAACTGACGCAACTGAGTACTCCCTCCGTTCCCAAATACTTGTCTTTCTAGGCATTTCAAATGGACACAACATACGGATGCATATAGACATATTTTAGAGTGTAGATTCACTCATTTTGCTTCGTATGTAATCATTTGTTGAAATCTCTAGAAAGACAAATATTTAGGAACGGAGGAAGTAGTATTGGATATGCGATGAAGCCCAGACATCCATGTTTGATGGCTGAATGCGCGTTGAACCGAGATGTTCTTCCTTGTACAGACCGGCAGGAGGTCCGGAGCCATGCTAGCCACAGATTGGCCAAATAACCAATGATCATGCCAAAATGAGGTCTTCCGGCCGTTGCCCAGGTGAATGGCGGTCGCAGCACGGAAGCAAGCAACATCATCGGCATCACAAGGGGTATGGGAACCCCTCCAAGGCCGATCATCATCCATCCACTCCAAGCCATTTCCATCTGAGGCGAAGAGCGCGCCCAAAACGTCTCAAATCCAAAACCTGAAGACCTCCCAGATTCACAGGGCGAAGCCATCATCCGCATCTGGTTTGGATCTCCACAGGAAGTTGCGCCGCAGCTTGTCAACTTGCTTGTAAGCCCAAAGGTCCAGCCGAAATAAAGATATAAGATGTGCAGGAATAGCCGAAAGGACAGAGTTAACCAACCGAAGACGAGCATCTTTAGATAAGAGCCTGTCCTTCCAACGTTGACGCGAGAACATCTTATCAAGGGTGGGTTGCAGATTAGCTCTGGTAATTTTCTTATAGTGTAACAGCAAACCTAGACACTTGCACGGGAATTGCATCACAGGGATTGGAAATTGCTGAAGGAGAACTTGCAGATCCTCCTGATCACAAGCAATGGGGAAGACGCCGCTTTTCCTCGAGTTTGCTGTGAGGCCAGAAGCTCTTCCAAAACAGTGTAGAATCTCCCTAGTGACTTTGGTATCAGAAGCCGTTGATGAGATGAAGAGGGCAGCGTCATCGGCATACAGACTGACCCTGAGCTGGGAAGGGGGGAGCTGCATGGAAGAGAGGGCGCCTGCAGTGCAAGCCTTCTCAAACAACCAATGGATAGAAGCAATAGCAATGGTGAAAAGCATTGGAGACAGGGGTCTCCCTGCCTAAGCCCACGACGGTGTTGGAATCTCTGCCCTAGGTCACCATTAGCCATGACCCGAGAAGAAGATGAGCTCCAAAGCAGGGACATAATGTGGCGCCATTTCTGACCAAAGCCCAGTCGCTGCATCAGTTCAAGCATAGATCCCCAAGAGACCGAGTCGAATGCGCCTGCAATGTCAAGCTTGAGTAACAGGGCAGCCTCCATCTTTTGGTGCAACTGACTGACCGCATTCCGAACATAGAGAAAATTGTCCTGAATGATGCGAGAATAAAAGCACTCTGAGAGTATGGAACGATCAGTGGTAGGAACAGTGCGAGGCGAATGGACAACAGCTTGCACAAGATCTTCGTGATTGAATTCATCAAACCGATGGGACGGAAGTCCATGACTCTGAGAGCATCATCTGCCTTGGGAATGAGAGTAATGAATGCAAAGTTGAGAAGGTTCCAGCGCTTCCCACTTAAGTCCAAGAATTGATTCAGAGCAGCAACAATGTCAGGTTGCAGAGTGGACCAACAATGTCTGAAGAAACTCGCTATGAAGCCATCCGGACCTGGAGCTTTTCCGGCTGGGAGAGCCCAAACTACAGCCTTGACCTCCTCGGTAGTGAATGGTACATCCATGGATGGCAGATCATGCGATTGGAGGCAGAGCATGTCCCAGTTTAGAGAGGAGCGCCTCGCAGATGAAGTACCCATGTTCCAGCAGCTCAGCTTGTTTGTCAACTTGCAAAATTAGGTGCCCTCGGTCAGAAACAAGAACAGGAATGAAATTCCAGGGCCTGTGGCCATTAGCCTTGATGTGAAACAACTTGGAGTTAGCTTCCCCAGCTTTCAACCATTAAAGCCTCGAACGCTGACGTATCCTGATCCTCTGAACAGCAGCCAGGCCGAGAAGCTTATGCCGCAGAAAATTCCTTAATCCGAGATTAGCAATGGTGAGATCCCTATGGTCTTTTTTTTTTGACGAAAAAGCAGCAGGATGCTGATTTTCATTGATGTAGTGGAAGGGACGGTACAGTTACAAGAAAGGGTCAGGGAACACTAGCAAATCAGGACTAGCCAGGTGCCAGCAGCCCCGCGTAATTACATTGGCCTCTACCCGGGATCATGGTGGTTCGAAGAAGCTGGTCATTGGGGCTAAGCCCGCTTGTAGCCACGTTCTGGCCTCGTCTAAGATTCTGGAGTGAACTTGGTCCGTCGTGCTGGCCTTGGAGTTGAAAATCCGCTCGTTTCTCTCTTTCCAAATGCACCAGGATACCAGTAGGCAAGTGGCTCGCCATGTCGCCCGGCTTGCACGTGGTAGCGATCGTGTCTGATTCTGGAACCGCGATCGGAGGCTGTTGCCAGTGGCCATCGGCAGGTTGGAGAAGGGGCTTCCCAGTGATTGCACCGTCTTGAGCCAGACCTGCGCAGAGAAAGGGCAGGTCGCGACGAGGTGGAAGGCAGTTTCCGGCGCTCCTCGGCATAGCGCGCAAACCGGGTCATGTGGTATTTGCCGGCGTTGAAGATTGTCCGTTGTGAGGCATTTGCCCCGCAGAAGGATCCAGGCGAAACACTTGGCTCGCGGAGCCGCCTTGGCCGACCAAATGATTTCCTTGTCGTTGGTTGGGATGGCCCCTAGGAACATCATTCGGTATGCCGAGGCGCCGGAGAATTTTCCGTCGGCCGTCCACTTCCATCGCAAGGAATCTGTTCTGCCCTCCTGCAAAGTGATGCCCGCCGCCACGTCCCAGAGCTCGCATAGCTGGTGTAGCACCGCCTTGCTTGGATTTGGTTTGACATATCCCAGCCATGCGTTGCCGTCGAGCGCAGCCCTGAGTGTTAGCCTTCGTCCGTTGCAGTGCGCGAAGAGATCAGGCCATCGATCTGCCGGCCTGCACCCCTGCGCCCAATGTGCGCGCCAGAAGCTTGTTTTTCGCCCGTCGCCAATGATGATCTCCGTGGAGGCTCTGAAGATGCAGTCGGCGGCCGGATCATGGGGCATTACCAAATCCATCCATGGCCTGGTGTCGTCCGTCCAGCGTAACCAGTGCCAACGTGCCCGCAGCGCGGCCCCCTGGCGCTGCAGATCGAGTACTCCGAGGATGACCTGCTCAGTGAGGCTGGCAAGGAGGGAGATGTCCCCAACCTTAGAACGGCTCCAAAGGTGCAAGGCACGCGCGAGCCTGCCCAGCTTATGGTGTAGTATCCACATTGCATCACCATGCGGCATGGCTACAGACCAGGAGGTGCTGACAACATGATTGAAACCCCTAAGCTTTAACCAATAGTCTTCAAATCGGAAACCCTTGAAGTTGTGCTGACAAACCTGACCGGTGACGAAACAGTAAATTCCAATCTTTGGTGCAGAAAACATGGTCAATCTTGGTTCTTGTTTGCTGCTGGCATGAGCTAACCCATGTAAACCTGCGGCCATGGAGCTGCAGCTCGGAGACCTCGATGTCGTTGAGAGCATACCGAAACATAGCAAGGAGCCTCCTGTTGATGGCTGAATTGCTCTTGTCCTCTGCTCTGCAAATGAGGTTGAAATCTTCCAATAACAACCAGCAAGGTAGCATAGCAGACTTGGGGTCCTTAATTTCTTGAATGTAATTCATCCTGCTAGAATCAGATTGGGGTCCATAGACCGCAGTGATGCTCGAGTTGGCCACAGAAGCCCTCATGGAAACAGTGGCCAAGACGCTGTTGGTGGTGCGCAAAGAGCTGGTGATGGTGAAGAAATCAGACGAGAAAGCGATGAGTTGTAGCCTAGGCCACCATTGTTGTTTCTCATGTTCTCGTTAAGATTCAGTAGCTTGTGTATCTTGCAGCAAATGCTGTAGCATGTTTCCCATATTCCATAATAGCATAATTAAGAGGATCCTTGCCTGGATTTCTACTCTTTACTACTGGACACATCAGTTATTCTTTTTGTAGTAATGTACTAGGTGGAGCAATTTAATTAGTTTGGCTAACTTGGTACAGTATGTTGTCTAGGCGGCAAGTATGTTAATTTGTGTTTCATGTTAAGATTCCCATTTGTAGCCTTGTCGAGTTCAGTGGACATCATAGAAAGGGAAAATTTGGCATTTGCTTTGTTTATCCACCACTTGCATCATGATCTGCTGTTCCGCACGAGAGGCATCACCGAAGATAAATAAAGAGAACACCATGAAAAATTTGATTACCGTACCATAGTAATTGCCAACATTTATCATGCTGGTGTTCTTGAATCAAGTACACCCCTGACACTGGAAATTGTGCTGCATCCGGCCTCCAGCTGACAACTTCGCTGATGGTAAGATTTGTCGCCCGTCAGCATTGATGTACATTCAACCTCTGCTGACGGGTCAACCCTGGCCATCAGCAGAGGCCGTGTAGGGAAGGGTTTGTGTGGCCTAGTGGTGACAGCAACCAGCAGAAAGGACTCTCACTAATCCTAGATATTTTATATCAATTTAGCTACATTTCAGTCAGCTGAATTTCTTAATTTGGGTCAGTCAAATTTCTGGCCGTTGGATTTGTGCTTTGAGATTTGTGGTTTGGTTTTTTTTCTGTATTGTTTTTGTTGCGAGCTGGGCCTAGCGAAATCGATCGAGTCTTGTTTCTGGTCAGTTGATTTTGCCTGGTGGGCTCGCTCAGCTTCGCAGGCGCCCGTTTTTCTTTTTGTGCCCCCGTTAACAGGTTGCGAGCCCAGCGCGCACCGTCCAGCCCGGTTCTGGAATCGCTAGCGTCGGCCGTTCCCCTTCTTATCCGTTTGGTGCCTGTAATCTTGTCAGTCACTTCCCCCTCGAGCTCTCAGTCTCTCCCGTCCGTCTTCTCTTCTCCCGTAGAGCTAGGGTTCGTCGGCCAGTTCATCTGTTGCTCGTTTATCCTCCCTGATCTATTTTTATGCTAGCTATGTTCTAGGGTTTGAAGGTATTGATGTGGTTTTTCTGTTTGTTTCTTGCTGTTGTGTTTGCAGGATGGGTAATTGGGGGATTTTTCTTGCTTGAAGGATTTATCTCGGCCAATCTGCCCCTTTTCCAGGTATTTTTCTTACTTGAAGGATCTATCTTTGTATCAAATTCATGAACATTTTTTTGTATCAAATACAAAAAATCTTCGTCAATGTGTAAAAATGCAACGATTCAAAAAATGTTAATAAAATTCATTTTTTGTTCATCGGATTAAAAAAATGTTCATAGAATTTGTACATCAATTTCAAAAATTGTTCACCAAATTCAATTTTTTTTCATCAATTTCAAAAAATTTCACCAAATTCAATCAATTTCAAAAATTGTTCATCAAATTCAGAATTTGTTCGTTTCCCTTTTTCCTTTTTCTTTCAAACTTCATGAACATTTTTTTTTGTATCAAATTCCAAAAAAATTCATCAATGTGTAAAATGTTCATAAAATTCATTTTTTGTTCGTTGGATTGAAAAAATGCTCGTCAAAATCAAAAATTTGTTCATTGAATTCAAAAAATGTTCATCAAATTCAAAATTTGTTCATCGATTTCAAAAATTGTTCACAAAATTAAAATTTTGATCATCACCCATTTCGAAAATTGTCCATCAATTCCAAATTTGTTCGTTGATTTCAAAATTTGATAATCAAATTCAAAATTTGCTCAATGAATTCAAAATTCGTTCATCCATTTTTCAAAAAAATATTCTTGAATACAAATTTTGTTATCAAGTTTAAAAAATGTTCATCGTATTCAAATTTTGTTCATCAAATATAAAAAAATATTTATCGTTATTACAAAAATGCTCATATTAATTTGTTCGTGAAAATAAATAAATTTTCATAAAAGTTCAAAAAAACTAAATCACGAGCATTTTCTTACAAAATTCACCTTTCTAAATTACGAATTATTTGGAAGAAAAAGGAAAAGTAAAAAATAGTAAAAAAAGAATTTAAAAAACTGGGGCGTTCAGCCCCGCTCTTGGGCCGGCCCACTAGGGGCGCTCGGGAGCGGAGGAGGGGTGCGCGCTGGCATGTTCGCCAGCGCGTCACGCGCCATATAGGAGCACTCATACGACCCTATCAAACTTATCTTCTATACTACTATTAAAAAAGCAAACATGAATTCATCTACAGACACACCGTAAAGTATACACAGGATTACCAGAGATGTTAGATCAACCCAACTAAATCTCATCTAACAGTTCATATTACATCAAGCGTCCGCCATGCAAATAAACGATCCAGATTAAATGTTCTGCCGCAGACGCGCAGCAGACTGCCCCGCGCCCCGCGCACCCCTTTCCTCCTCAATTAGTGGAGATTAATGTTTCCTAATTTTCTGTTTCCCTCACAAACTTTGCGGCTCCTCCTCTGCTGCTCCATCAGATGTGAGTGCAGATCACCGCCGCCATCCACCGTCGGCCGCTCCTCCTCTGCTGCCCCATTGTTAGGATCTATGTAGTAATCGCCCGATCTATTACACTTTGCTCACGAATTCGAGTCTCAGAGGTGAATTACAGGTACGGGTACAAGAATTTTAGGGAAAGGGGATCGGGAAGGAAGAACAGTGCCGCCGCCGTGATCCTCTGGATGCCGGGGTCTCCGTGGTAAGCGCCTTAAGTAGACAGCCGACCAGTTGGGCTCAGCGGACCCACTGCGGCCCAGTGTTGGCCGGGTTGGGCTTCCTGGCCCTGGTGGGTCGAGAGGCAGCGATCAGGTCGCTGCCGTCCGGGCCTTTCCTGTCAGCGGCCGAAGCAGGGTCCGTTGGAGTAGGGGCGCTGACATCCCCTCCTCCTTGAGACGAGGCTTGCCCTGAAGCCTCTGCTGCAGGGAAGCGGGCTTGCAGAGCCACTCGGTCTTCCCAAGTGTCTTCCAGGGCTGATTCATCCGACCAATGGACGCGAACTTGTTCGATCATGGCACCATTCCTCTTGCGCCAACGTCGTTGGAGGACTGCGACTGGGACAACTGGAACCTTAGTATGGCGAGGAAGATCAGAGTGAGGCAGCGTACCCGGGTGCAGGCAGTGGCGTAGCTGGGAAACATGGAAGACAGGGTGCACTTGAGCTTGCGGTGGCAGCTCCAGTTTATAAGCTGAATCGTTGATCTTGGCGACGATCTGATACGGTCCATAATACTTGAATGCCAGCTTGTGGTTGGCGCGCCTTGCGACAGAAGTTTGAATGTAAGGTTGAAGCTTGAGATAAACCGAATCGCCCATAGAGAAGGTGCGCGGAGATCGACGCCTATCAGCTTGAGCTTTCATGTACTGCTGCGCTCTGTTTAAGTGTTGCTGCAACAGGTCTTGGATAACGGCGCGCTCGTCCAGCCAAGAATGCAGTGCTGGCACCGTGCACTCGCTGGTTGGAGTGATCCCCCAGTGTCTTGGTTCATGTCCGAACATTGCTTTGAACAGAGACATGCCGATGCTGGAATGATGTGAAGTATTGTACCAGAACTGCGCTAATGGTATCCAGTGACTCCACCTGGTTGGGCAGGCGTGCACGAAGCAGCAGAGATAAGTTTCAAGGCATTGATTGACCCTTTCAGTTTGCCCGTCTGTTTGCGGATGATTTGCCGTACTCAGTCGCAACTGGGTGCCCGCGTACTTGAACAATTCCTGCCAGAAGTGGCTTGTGAAAATAGGGTCACGATCCGACACGATTGAGGCTGGGAAGCCGTGAATCCTGTAAACGCTGTTCATGTAGAGAAGCACAACCTTGGCTGCAGTGTAAGGATGCGCCAGAGGAAGGAAATCACCAAACTTGGTGCGTTTGTCCACAATGACCCAGATGCAGTTGTGTTTACCAGATTGCGGGAGTCCGTCAATGAAATCCATCGTAATCATCTCCCACGGCTGTTGTGGAATCGGCAGAGGCTGAAGCAGACCCGGAGACGCTGCTCTGTCCGGTTTAGCTTGCTGACAGATCGGGCAACATCGCACGTAATGCAGCACGTGTGTCTTCATCTTAGGCCATGCGAACAGACGACGGATGCGCCGGAAAGTAGCTGGGAACCCGGAGTGCCCACCCAGGGGACTATCATGGAATGCCCCCATGATCTTCTGTTGAAGTGCCGTTGATCCCCCTAGCCAGATACGCCCACGGAAGCGAATTATGCCCTGCTGCAGAGTGAAACGCCCTTTTGAGTCTTCTTTAATTGCCAATTGCTCTAGCAGTTTCTGTGCCTGGGGATTGCAATTGTAACTCGCCACAACATCTTCAAGCCAGGTTGGCTGGCACGAAGTGACAGCCGAAAGGATCTCTGACGAACACGCGCGCGACAGTGCGTCCGCTGCTGTGTTTTCGGTCCCTTTCTTGTATCGAATGGTATAACGCAGTCCCAAGAGCTTGGTGAAAGCACGCTGCTGCCATGGGGTGGAAAGGCGCTGTTCCTCAAGGTGTATCAGGCTTTTCTGGTCAGTGTAGATGACGAACTCACTATGCTACAGATATGGCCGCCACTGATCCACTGCAACCACTATGGCGAGGTATTCTTTTTCATAAGTTGAGAGGCCTTGGTACCTGGGGCTCAGGCTCTTGCTCATGAAAGCTATCGGATGCCCTTCCTGCTGCAACACTGCCCCGATTCCCTTGTCGCAAGCGTCCGTTTCTATCGTGAATGTCTTGGTGAAATCCGGCAGTGCCAAAACAGGGGCTGTTATCAGTTGCTGTTTGAGCAGTTGGAACGCTTGAGCAGTATTGTTGGTCCAGACGAAAGGGGTGCCCTTCTTGAGAAGATTGAACATCGGTCTTGCGATGATGCCGAAACCTCGAACGAAACAGCGATAATAGCCCGCAAGCCCGAGGAATTGTCGGACCTGTTTGGCGTCCTGCGGAGTCGCCCACTCTTGCACCGCCTGGATTTTGCTTGGTTCTGTGGCCACACCCTTCTCGCTGATGACATGGCCCAAGTAAGAGAGCTGTTGCTGACCAAATTCACATTTAGATCTCTTGACCTTCCACTGATCCTTGCGTAGCAGCTCGAGAACCTGACGAATGTGAGAGACATGTTCTTCCCAGGTGCGGCTGAACACTATGATGTCGTTGAAGAACAAGAGCACACAGTGCCGGAGGAGTGGGTGCAGGGTGTCTGTTAGCACACTGATGAAAGTTGCTGGTCCGCCTGCTAATCCGAAAGAGAGCACTTTAAACTCATAATGGCCCGAGTGCGTCTGGAAGGCAGTCTTGAATTCTTCCCCCTCTGCCAGCCGTATTTGATGATACCCTGCCCGCAGATCAAGTTTGGAGAACCACTTTGCTCCATGTAATTCATCAAGCAGTTCCTCGATCATGGGTACAGGAAATTTGCTGACGCGTGTCATGGCATTAAGATGGCGGTAGTCAATGCACAGCCGCCACGTCCCGTCCTTCTTCTTGACTAGGATTGCGGGTGACGAAAAGCTGCTGTGACTGCGCTATATGACCCCTGACTGGAGCAGTTCAGCCACTTGTCGCTCAATCTCCGTTTTGTGTTCAGGCTTGTGTCGATACGGTCTGATGTTAACTGGTTGTGCGCCGGGCATCAGTGGTATGGTGTGGTCGTACGCACGGCGAGGTGGCAGACCTGTGGGCTTCTGGAACACGTCTTCAAATTCAGCTAGCACTTGCTGTAATTCAGGTGACTCTTCTGAAACAGGCGATCCCTCCTTGATTGGGCAGAGCAAGATGATGTGAAGAAGGGAGCCTTGGCGGTGCAGGTTCATGAGTTGAACCCGATTGATCACATGGCATGTCGTGGAGTTGGCTTCATGGCCGAACAGGTGAGCTCGTCCCATGGCAGTGGGGAATTGGATGTACTTGGCGCGCCAGTCGACCGTCATAGGACTGTGTTGTTCGAGCCAATCCATACCGAGAATGGCATCGTACGTGCCCATAGGAAGGATCTTCATGTTGGTGTTGAAATCGTGGCTGTTGGGGAACGTAGTAATTTCAAAAAATTTCCTACGCACACGCAAGATCATGGTGATGTATAGCAACGAGGGGGAGAGTATGATCTACGTACCCTTCTAGATCGCAACGGAAGCGTTGACACAACATAGAGGAAGTAGTCGTACGTCTTCGTCCCGATCCGACCGATCCAAGCACCATTACTCCGACACCTCCGAGTTCTTAGCACACGTACAGCTTGATGACGATCCCCGGGCTCCGATCCAGCAAAGCTTCCGGGAGGAGTTCCGTCAGCACGACGGCGTGGTGACGATCTTGATGTTCTACCGACGCAGGGCTTCGCCTAAGCACTACAATGATATGATCGAGGTGGAATATGGTGGCAGGGGGCACCACACACGGCTAAGGAACGATCTCAATGATCAACTTGTGTGTTCTAGGGTGCCCCCTTGCCCCCGTATATAAAGGAGCAAGGGGGAGGCCGGCCGGCCCTATGGGGCGCGCCAAGGGGAGGGGGAGTCCTCCTCCTAGTGGGAGTAGGACTCCCCTTTCCTAATCCAACTAGGAAACCCTAAGGGGGAAGGAAAGAAGGGGAGAGGGAGAGGGAAAGAGGGGCCGCGCCCCCCTCCCTAGTCCAATTCGGACTCCCCATGTGGGGGGAGGGGGGCGCCACCTCCTAGGCCGCAGCCCTCTCTCTCCCCTAACAATAAGGCCCATTACTTCCCCGGAGGGTTCCGGTAACCCTTCCGGTACTCCGGTTTTCTCCGAAATCACCCGGAACACTTCCGGTGTCCGAGTATAGCCGTCCAATATATCAATCTTTATGTCTTGGCCATTTCGAGACTCCTCGTCATGTCCGTGATCACATCCGGGACTCTGAACTAACTTCGGTACATCAAAATGCATAAACTCATAATAACTGTCATCGTAACGTTAAGCGTGCGGACCCTACGGTTCGAGAACAATGTAGACATGACCGAGACACGTCTCCGGTCAATAACCAATAGCGTGACCTGGATGCCCATATTTGCTCCTACATATTCTACGAAGATCTTTATCGGTCAGACCTCATAACAACATACGTTGTTCCCTTTGTCATCGGTATGTTACTTGCCCGAGATTCGATCGTCGGTATCCAATACCTAGTTCAATCTCGTTACCGGCAAGTCTCTTTACTCGTTCTGTAATACATCATCCCGCAACTAACTCATTAGTTGCAATGCTTGCAAGGCTTATGTGATGTGCATTACCGAGAGGGCCCAGAGATACCTCTCCGACAATCGGAGCGACAAATCCTAATCTCGAAATACGCCAACCCAACATCTACCTTTGGAGACACCTGTAGAGCTCCTTTATAATCACCCAGTTATGTTGTGACGTTTGGTAGCACACAAAGTGTTCCTCCGGTAAACGGGAGTTGCATAATCTCATAGTCATAGGAACATGTATAAGTCATGAAGAAAGCAATAGCAACATACTAAACGATCGGGTGCTAAGCTAATGGAATGGGTCATGTCAATCAGATCATTCAACTAATGATGTGACCTCGTTAATCAAATAACAACACTTTGTTTATGGTTAGGAAACATAACCATCTTTGATTAACGAGCTAGTCAAGTAGAGGCATACTAGTGACACTAAGTTTGTCTATGTATTCACACACATATTATGTTCCCGGTTAATACAATTCTAGCATGAATAATAAACATTTGTCATGATATGAGGAAATAAATAATAACTTTATTATTGCCTCTAGGGCATATTTCCTTCAGTCTCCCACTTGCACTGGAGTCAATAATCTAGATTACACAGTAATGATTCTAACACCCATGGAGCCTTGGTGCTGATCATGTTTTGCTCGTGGAAGAGGCTTAGTCAATGGGTCTGCAACATTCAGATCCGTATGTATCTTGCAAATCTCTATGTCTCCCACCTGGACTAGATCCCGGATGGAATTGAAGCGTCTCTTGATGTGCTTGGTCCTCTTGTGAAATCTGGATTCCTTTGCCAAGGCAATTGCACCAGTATTGTCACAAAAGATTTTCATTGGACCCGATGCACTAGGTATGACACCTAGATCGGATATGAACTCCTTCATCCAGACTCCTTCGTTCGCTGCTTCCGAAGCAGCTATGTACTCCGCTTCACATGTAGATCCCGCTACGACGCTTTGTTTAGAACTGCACCAACTGACAGCTCCACCGTTTAATATAAGCACGTATCCGGTTTGCGATTTAGAATCATCCGGATCAGTGTCAAAGCTTGCATCAACGTAACCTCTTACGGTGAGCTCTTTGTCACCTCCATATACGAGAAACATATCCTTAGTCCTTTTCAGGTATTTCAGGATGTTCTTGACCGCTGTCCAGTGATCCACTCCTGGATTACTTTGGTACCTCCCTGCTAAACTTATAGCAAGGCACACATCAGGTCTGGTACACAACATTGCATACATGATAGAGCCTATGGCTGAAGCATAGGGAACATCTTTCATTTTCTCTCTATCTTCTGCAGTGGTCGGGCATTGAGTCTAACTCAACTTCACACCTTGTAACACAGGTAAGAACCCTTTCTTTGCTTGATCCATTTTGAACTTCTTCAAAATCTTGTCAAGGTATGTGCTTTGTGAAAGTCCAATTAAGCGTCTCGATCTATCTCTATAGATCTTAATGCCCAATATGTAAGCAGCTTCACCGAGGTCTTTCATTGAAAAACTCTTATTCAAGTATCCCTTTATGCTATCCAGAAATTCTATGTCATTTCCAATCAGTAATATGTCATCCACATATAATATATCAGAAATGCTACAGAGCTCCCACTCACTTTCTTGTAAATACAGGCTTCTCCGAAAGTCTGTATCAAACCAAATGCTTTAATCACACTATCAAAGCGTTTATTCCAACTCCGAGAGGCTTGCACCAGTCCATAAATGGATCGCTGGAGCTTGCACACTTTGTTAGCTCTCTTTGGATCGACAAAACCTTCCGGTTGCATCATATACAACTCTTCTTCCAGAAATCCATTCAGGAATGCAGTTTTGACATCCATTTGCCAAATTTCATAATCATAAAACGCGGCAATTGCTAACATGATTCAGACAGACTTAAGCATCGCTACGGGTGAGAAGGTCTCATCGTAGTCAACCCCTTGAACTTGTC
>NW_024120639.1:0-16031 GCF_003073215.2 Triticum urartu
CGTGTAGGCCACGCGGCTCCGCAGCCGGACGTGCTGCCCGTCGTGGAAATGGTCCATCGGTAGAGGTGGGCACTGCGCGGTGGAGAGGCCATGGCGAAGGCTGTTGGTTAGGCGGTTACGATCGGCCGGGCGCCATCGCCATGCGAGCCTCTGGGCCCAAGGTGGGCCTGCAGGCCATTTGCTCGGCCCTGGGCTCCTCAAACCCTATTCGGCACCTTAAGCGCCAGTTTGGGTTTAGTCTAAAAAAAAAGTTGTTTGGGTAAACTGCGAAATCACTAGTTTTAGCATGGTTTTTTTAAAAGCTGTTTTAGCATGGTTAATTAGGGCATTTACAATGCTGAGCGCTTAAGTAGACACTTAAATAGGTAAAAGGCAAATAAAATAAGCACCCCCGAAAATGAAAAGGAGCTAACGACCCTCCCCCTCGACGCAGGACGCTAACTGAGACGCTAAAAATCAGCTAACTACGCGTAAGTAGAGACGCTAAAAATCAGCTAACTACACGTAAGTAGAGTCTCCGCTTTCCACGCCGCAAGGCAAAAAACCAGAAAGCGCCCGACTCAATTTGTTGCAACGACGCTAGAGGAGAGACCAGGATTCAACCTGGCAACTGCCCATCGGCAGGGATCAAAATCCTAGCGCCCGTTTTTAAGCGCCGCATTGTAGATGCCCTTATATGCCAACGAGTATTATTTATACTTGGCGGAGCCAACATAGAAGCGTTGGGTTCAAGTAAACCCAACGGCTTTTGCATCGTAAGTCCGTGTAGATACATGTTTGCCTGATCTGAACCCAGTAAAAAATCCTACCTGACCCCATCAGTTTTTGGAACGAGATCCTCTGACATTGGCGATTCCAAGTCAGAGGGACGTCCTTCGCTTGGCACCGTCCATCAACCATCAGACGGCAGTAAATTCCAGCTCTCTCTGGTTTGCTCAGATCAACACCAAAACCAGCGGCCCACTACGGCCCACTACGAACCGAGGGATGCAGGCTAGGGGAAAAAGGGCGCGAGGAGACAGAAAAAGGCGCGAAGAATACCCAGACGGCGCCAGCCGACGAAAAAGAGATCGTCGGAGCTCGAAGGTGGACGCCCTGCTCTGCTCGTCAATATCACGTAAGTCCTAATACTCTGCTCCTCTCATGCCATCTTTCACATGAATGAAAACACTACAACTGATCGAAGGTCCACCATCAGGTTGCTTTGGAACTCCATCAAGTTTCCATTTTTCTCATGGAAGAATCAGTTTGTTGAACTTGATCAAACATCTTTTCTCTCATGAAAGAAGCAACCGAGATGGACGAACATGCCAACACAACCCACCTGGATTCCGATTCCAATAGGTAATTTCTGCACATATACAAGTCTGCACATAGTCAGATTTACATAATTTCTCAATAGTTCAGCGATAGTTCTATTACATAATTTATGCACATATACAATTCTGCATATATTCAGATTTACATAATTTCTCAATAGTTTAAGTGATACTACTACATAATTTCTGCACATATACAAGTCTGAACATATTCAAATTTACCAAATTTCTCGATAGTTCAGTCATACTTCTACAATCCCCTTACTCGTGGTGTTTTTACTTTGCAGAGTTGTATTGCCTAGTTTGGTACCTTATGTTGGCATGGAATTTAGAAGCTCAGACAAGGCTTGGTCATATTGGCTTAGCTACAGTGGGCAAAAAGGCTTTGAGGTTAGGAAAAGGTATACTAACAAAAGTTCAGCCGATGGCAAGGTTAGATCATGTAAATTTGTTTGTGCAAATGAGGGTCAGCGAGCACAAGACAAAAGGGATCATTTGAAAAAGTGCCCTCAAGCTGAAACTAGAACCAATTGTGAAGTAAACATGAAGCTTAAAATGGACCGGAAGAAGGGAAATCTCAAAGTGTCAGAGCTGGTTTTGGAACACAACCACACACTACACCTAGCAGAAACCTTACACTTAATGGTGTCACAAAGAAAAATTTCAGAGTTGCAAGCTTTTGAAATTGCAACAGCAGATGATGCAGGAATTGGGCCAAAAGCCGCACATGAGTTGGCTAGTCAACAAGTTGGTGGACCACTCAATCTTAGTTATACCCTCCGTGATCACAAGAACCATTTGCGGACCAAGCGCCAACGAGAAATGGCATATGGCCAAGCGGGTAGCATGCTTAAGTATTTTCAAGAAAAAATTGCTGAAAACCCATCATTCCAATATGCATTGCAAATGGACTGTGAAGAACAAATAGCGACCATATTCTGGGCTGATGCTAGAATGATCATGGATTATGCACATTTTGGTGATGTTGTTAGTTTTGACACTACTTTTGGAACAAACAAGGAGAGTAGGCCCTTTGGTGTCTTTGTCGGATTCAATCACTTTAGGGAAACTGTAGTTTTTGGTGCTGCTCTCATGTATGATGAAACATTTGCATCCTTTAAGTGGTTGTTTGAGGCTTTTCTAACAACCCATAAAGGGAAGGGGCCAAGAACATTCTATATACAGATCAAGATACTGCAATGGGAAATGCAGTTGGGGACGTGTTTGCGGAAGCACGACATGGTTTATGCACCTTTCACATTATGCAGAATGCTATCAAACATCTACATGAAGAGGATGATGATGAGGAAAATGGGGAGAAGAAAAAAAGAGAAGAAAAAAGGGAAGAAAAAAGGGAAGAAGCAAAAGATGGATGAAGAGAAGGAAAAAGAGGAGAATGAAGAAACAAGTATTCTATCAGATTTTAGCGCGTGCATGTTTGAGTATGAAGACATGGCAGAATTTGAACAAAAATTTGACCTCAGAAGGAAAAAGATGAGCAAGTAAACTTGGTTGGATAGTATATATAAGTTAAAGGAAAAAAGGGCTGAATGTTATATGAAGGATGTCTTCACATTAGGAATGAGAAGTACACAATTGAGTGAGAGTTTGAATAATGACTTGAAAATCCATTTCAAATCTGATTTTGATATCATCCGGTTCTTTAAGCATTTTGAAAGGGTGGTGCAAGGGAAAAGGAACAATGAACTGAATTCAGAATTTGAATCAAGGAAAAAGTTTCCTAGAATATTTATGAGGAGACCACCACCTATGTTGGTGCAAGCTAGCAAGTTATATACACCTGGTATTTTTGAAGCTTTTCAAGGTGAATATGAAATATCTTTGTCAGCTTGCACCAAGGCATTAGATGGTTGTAATGAATATCTAGTAGGAGATTGTATCTTTGAGGAGGAGTATAAAGTTATAGGTGATCCTTTGAAGCAAACAGTTGTGTGCGGCTGCCGGCAATTTGATAGAATTGGGATATTGTGTGGCCATGCTCTTAAAGTTCTCGATTTGATGAATATCAAGTCACTACCGCCACATTATGTGTTAAAGCGCTGGACAAAGGAAGCACGAAGTGGAACTGTACAAGACAAGGAAGGAAGAGATATCGTCTTAAATCCGAATATGGATGCCATGCTTAGCTACAAATATATGTCCCATAAATTTCATAATTTGGCAGATCGAGCAGCCTACTTTCGGGAATGTGTCGTGTTAGTAGACAACACACTTGACATCCTTAGTAAGCAAATTGAAGAAAAAATTAATGCATGTGCAAGCACATTGGAGTATCCATGTACAATTCCGACAGATGCTAGCCCACCAAATGACTTGTTGACTAATGCACGTCTAAAGAAAAAGGAGGTCCAAACAAAGAGTTCAAAACGAAAACAAAATTGGCTCGATAAGAAGCACAAGGCTAGGAAAAGGAGAGAAAGCAGAGCTACATCATAGTTGGGTGAAGAGGTATGTTGCTAAACAATACAGTGCTTTCAGTGTTATCATTATGTCCATTAATTCTCACAGCCTCCAATTTTCTTTCACGACAAAGATGCGGGAGGTCGAGGAAGTGGCAGGTGGTGGTGATGCACAAGTTCCAAATGATAGAGTTTATAAGGATAATGCGGAGGTGCCTGAAGGTTACAAGACCAACCTTAGCTTCACTCAGTTGCTGATGGTATAATCTTACTCCTGTAGTTTAAAAATCTAAAATGATCCAAGTAGAGATCGCAAAGTCTTGCTCATACGGTATTCTTATTTATTTAATTTTCAGGGGCCAATTACAGATGATCTTTTCACCGGGTCATGGTGAAGTACTGTTGTTTTTGGCCAAATGAATGAGAGAGCAAACAAGCAATGGTGGGCAAGTTCAGTTCTGGGCAACACTTGACATTGAGTTCAGTCCAAGTGCAGTTCTAGATAACATTTTGCCATTCGCTTCAGTCCAATTATGCACATGTACAAGTCGAACTTCTGTACAAGTAGAAATTAAAATGCTCAATCTCCAGCCATATCTCCCAGAGATATATTACCCTGTTTTGGCATCTATTTTGTTCGATGCACCTGCAAGTTATA
Organism: Triticum urartu; assembly: GCF_003073215.2. Taxonomy (NCBI): domain Eukaryota; kingdom Viridiplantae; phylum Streptophyta; class Magnoliopsida; order Poales; family Poaceae; genus Triticum; species Triticum urartu. Next base: position 4,398 of record NW_024120639.1, read on the forward strand.
TATGCAAGACCTCTGTTGAAGTGTCACTTTCTATGATAATTGTACTTTCAACAGCCAAATCAAGCATTGTGACTTGCTGGTCTTTATAGTCCTGGAATCGCTCAACTTCACTCTCAAATGAAACTTTAAGTCAAATCAAACTCAACAGCCAAACAAAAATTCAGTCAAACTATTCACTCAACTCCACTCTCAAATGACATTGCAAACTGAATTTAAATTCAGTCACACTATTCATTACACATTACTTTTGATTTACACCAATTACAATCTCAATTTGTCATTTGGCTTTGTCTCTGCTGCCATTGCTTCCTCTTTTCTGTCCATCTAAATAGCAGGGAAGTGGCAAGTAGCAGGGGAATTTCCAACAGAAGTCCAGAGCCTGAGTAGCCGACGGCGCAACGATGCTTGCTCCGGCGCGTCGCGGGGCAGTGGCTTGCTCCGCCCCCTCCACAACTATGTGCGTCGCGGCCTGATGGAGACAGTGTGGGCTGTGTGGCCTCAATAGCTCGGCCGCGTCGATGTAGCCTGCTCCGCGGCTCTAGGGCATAGCTAGGAGGCATCCCGCCCTGAAGGAGCAGCGGCTGCTCTTCCCTGCCGGCCAGCGTCGCGCCTTGGAGGAGCAGAGGCTGCTCTTCCCCGTCGCGTCCTGAAGGAGCGAGGCCAGAGCGACCGGCCGAACAGATGCAGTGACGCGAGAGCGAGGAGTTCTGGGCGTACTGGGCCGTATGGGCTGCTTGTTTTCGTGTCCATGCGAGTGGAAGTGGCGCTGGTAGCGAGTGTCGTCGGATGTAGATCAACGGCCCTGGGCGTAGGACGTCCCTCGGCAGTACTTTCTTCTAAGTCAGAGGATCTCGTTCCCAGTTTTTGTTGAGGAAACCTGACTGAAATCACTAATTAAGGAGTACTTGTTGCAAAGAACACTTCACTTTCTTAGGTCGCGACAAGTGGCGCACATGCATCGCGCCACTGGTCACAATCTGAGAGTTTTCCCTTTTTTCATAGATCCGTTTATTCAAAACGTTTTATCTCTTAAACCGTGCGTCCAAATTTTGAACCGTTTTCACCATGGGATTCCTCGCGTCGAGATCTTTAAAACTAGATCCCATGTTGATAGGTTTTGACGAACTTTTTTTTTAAAAAAAATCGGGCAAAAAAACCGGGCGAAAAAACCGAACTGGGAGCACGGTTTTTTTCCCTTTTCGAAAGAGGCACGCCCGTGCCTCTCGCGAAATCACAACCGTGCCTCTCGTGGAAGCAAAACCGTGACTCTTGTGGAAGGAAAAAAACAGAAAACGCGTTTTTTTCCGTTTTCGAGAGGCACGACCGTGACTCTCGCGAAAGCATAACTGTGCCTCTCACGAAAGCAAAAACCGTGACTCTCGTGAAAGAAAGAAAAACAGAAAACGCGTATTTGTTTCCCTTTCCGAGAGGCACGGTCATGACTTTCGTGTAAGCACAACCATGCCTCTCGCGGAAGCAAAATCATGACTCTCACGAAAGAAAAAAAAACAGAAAACGCGTTTTGTTTTTCCTTTTTCGAGAGGCACGGCCGTGATTCTCGCAAAAGCACAACCGTGCCTCTCGCGAAAAAAAAACCATGACTTTCGCAAAAGAAAAAAAAAAGAAAAAACGCGTTTTTTTCGTTTCCGAAAGGCATGGCCGTGACTCTCGATAAAGCACAGCCGTGCCTCTCGCGGAAGAAAAACCGTGACTTTTACGAAAGGAAAAAAACGTGTTTTTCGCGCAAATTTTATTTTTGATCGGAAAGCTAAGAAAGACCGTGGGAAAACCAAAACGTAAAAAGAAAACAGAAAAAAATCGTTTAAAAAGCCGAAAATGCGTGTGAAAAAATAAAAAAAATAAAATTCGAAGAAAGTGTCCAGAACGCGACACGTGACGAATGGCCGAGAGCATGCCAATTAGCGCTGATCGTTACGAGGCTCCCGAAGAAGCACTCATTAACTAGTTACTCCCAAACCTGACCCCATTAAGTAACGTGAGGGCCATGAGAACAGCTAAGCAAAGGACCCAAAAGCCCATGAGAAGTCCATGCCCAGGCGGCCAGGCCTAAACCATGATTAGCAGCCCTTCCTTGGTGACTAGTCATGTACTCACGTGCATGTATCTTATTGAAATCATTAATTAAAGAGTATTTATTACAAAGATCACTTCAATTCTCCTTGTTGCGACAAGTGACGCACATGCAACGCGTCACTTGTCGTAACCTGAGAGTTTTCCTTTTTTTCATAGATTCATTTATTTAAAACGTTTTATCTCTCAAACCGTGCGTCCAAATCTTAAACCGTTTTCATTGTTGGATTTCTCGCGTCGAGATTTTTAAAACTAGATCCCATGTTGATAAATTTTGACAAAAAAAAATTCATAAAAAAAATCGAACCAGGAGCACGGGTTTTTTTCCCTTTTCAAAAGAGGCACGCTTGTGCCTATCACGAAATCTCAACCGTGCCTCTCGCGAAAGCAAAACCGTGACTCTCGCGGAAAACACGTTTTTTTCTATTCCCGAGGAGGCACGGCTGTGACTGTCGTGAAAGCACAACCTGACTCTTGCGAAAGCAAAACCATGACTCTCGCGAAAGGAAAAAAAACAGAAAATGCGTTTTTTCCCTTTCCGAGAGGCACGACCGTGACTCTTGCGAAAGCACAACCATACTTCTCGTAAAAGCAAAACTGTGACTCTCGTGAAAGAAAAAAACAAAAAAAGTTTTTTTTCCGTTTCCGAGTGGCACGGCCGTGACTGTCGCGAAAGCACACCTGTGCCTCTCGCGGAAGCAAAACCGTGACTCTCGTGAAAGAAAAAAACAGAAAACGTGTTTTTTTTTGTTTCCGAAAGGCACAGCCGTGACTCTCGCTAAAGCACAACCGTGCCTCTTGCGAAAAAATGTGACTTTCGGGAAAGAAAAAAAAAGAAAACGCGTGACTCTCATGCCTCTCACGAAATCTCAACCGTGCCTCTCGCAGAAGCAAAACCGTAACTCTCGTGAAAGAAACAAAACTCATTTTTCCCGCAAAATAAAAAAAATTCAATTTTTTTGATTGAAAAGCTAAGAAAGACCGGTGAAAAACCAAAACCTTGAAAAAATCCGAAAAAAAACCGTTTAAAAAGCCGAAAACGCGTGCAGAAAAATAAAAAATAATCCGGAGGAAACGCCGAGAGCACGACACGTGGTGAATGGCTGAGAGCGCGCCAAGCGGCACTGATCGTTGCCAGGCTCCCGAAGAAGCGCTCATTAACTAGTTGCTCTCGCATCTTACTAAAAAACAAATTTGCTAAAAAAATCTAACTAAAAAGAAATGTTGTGTTTATATGAGTTTCTCAAACAAAAAAAAAGTTGGTGTGTATATACACGCAAGCAGCCGCACGCCTCGTCATCTGTTCCTTTTCCATTTTTTTTGTGTCTATTTGTTCTTTTTCCAAATCGCATCTCTTCTCTCATCTGTTTGTGTTGCTCGGCGCCTCGTCCACCGTACGCGAGCAGCAAGCAGGTCGCTACAGATCGACAGCGGCAACAACTGTAGCCCAAAATTTAAGGTAATTAGATCCGCATTAGATTACATTGTCACATCTAATCTCCTCCTTTCTCTTATTTATGTTCTATCTATTCCAATAGATTTGTATCATAGTGTTTTTTTTTGCTCTAGTTTTTTATTTTTTTCTCTATGGACTTCGATTGATCTACACTAAGGAGCAGTATTATTCGAAGAGAACTCGGTCATCAGATTCGGATAATGATACAAGCAATGAAAGATAGAAAGACGTCACTCTAAAATGTGAGTGACTTTACAAACTTCTTTTGCTTGATGGTACTTATTTTAAACTTGTCAAACTAACTTATCCTTCTTTTTAATTTCACAGGAAGATGAGAAGCTAAAGTTAGAGCTTCAATGCTTGTAGTCATCGTTAGGTGGTCTACAGATCTGAATGTAATTTTTATTATTTCTGGTGTTCATTATACTGTCATGATTAAAAATGAATAGGTCAGAAGTTTTCTCGCAAAAAATAAAAAAAAATCCTTGGAGCTACAAAGTTAGGTATGTAAACAAGTGTTTTTATAATTTTATTGAACCGGTTTGTCTTGCACTCTTCAGGGATCCTTTGATTTAAACGAATTTTATAGGATTTCTAGAAAATTGAAATCCTTAGGAATTTTTCCTATGTTGGCCTTTTGATTCATAGGATTGGATCTCGTAGGAAAAATTCCTATGGAATCTTTTGTACTACATTTCATGAGAAACTTAACATCCACTCCAACCTCTTTTTACATTTTTTTTGTTTTCCATGTAACATCAAACACTCCTTGCTAATCCTATATTATTCAAGTTGACATGCCACCCTAATCATATGCTTTTTCTATTCCCACATTTTTAAAATCCTACGAATCAAAGAGGCCCTCAGTTTTTAATGCAACATAATATGTGATATTGTTATATTGTTTACAGGTGGGGTGTTATACTTTTGTTGTAGTTAGACTTTATTCTTCATAAATTAGTACCACGTTATCATAAATAGTGATTGAGCGAACCCAATGACCAATTTTTCTAGCTCCGCCCCTTACTGTAACCATTTAATTTGGATTGGTTAGGGTGCGCCTGCCGATGCAGTAGTGCAACCCACGGGCGACACCGAAGGGTAACTTTTGATACTATTTTTTGAATCTATTTAGGTGGTACCACAACTCTTTTTCTTAAGTCTAGTGTATTCATGGATCCACACTGCCAGGTGAAAATAAGAAAACAAACATACAGTTTATTCAGTGAAATCATCAGCCATGGCTAAGTTCAATAATTTGCGAAAAAGTAAGTCTGAAACTATGCATATGGATCAGACAAATTTGGTCCCTTTTTGACATCTCTGCTACCACTAAGTATTTCTGCTACATACACTAATTTTATGTTAACTATGAGCATAATGAAATATTTGTAGCAAGTATCCATTAACATTGCTCTACGAAATATTCGCAGTTCATGGAAGTTGGCGAACTGAAGGGCAGATTAACTAGAGTAATAAGTAATTGTGACGCATTGTGTAGGAGGATTACTGAGAAGGGGATGCATTGACGCATTGTTCATGGAGGCGGCGACGGCGGGATCTCAAGGTGGCCACGGTTGGGTGGGGGGTGGGCCCCCCCCCCCCCCCCCGATTAGAGTAAACAGAGAATGATTTTGGACTAAGCTTGAAGAAAAAAATAGTCATTAGCCCCCCCCCAAACAATCATTTATTATCCTCTGCCCCCCTGTCGTTCTCTGGTAGGTTCGCCACTAATTTATAGTCAACCTAATAGCCCATCTATAAAATAAACAATAGCACACTCATACAATAGTTAGTGATACTAGTAGAGTGCCCGTGCATTGCAACAGGCTCTTGAAATAGTTTGCAAGAGTTGCATGTTAAATTTCATATGTACAAACAATATAACACAAACACAATTATTGAATAATTAAAGTCCATTTTTGCAATGTAAATTGATAACAAAAAGGAAGATTAACAACATGTCCATGTAACAAACTGAGCAATGTTCCAACTAAACATCTATTACAAAACTATAAATATCTAGATGATGCTTTTAAGAAATTCTTTTATAATATCAGGAAAGTTGCCTTTAGCTTCATTTCCACGATGTTTTAGCAAGTATAATAAAAATTGCTTTCTCAATTCATACCCATCCTGCACAAACAATATATGTAGTTAGTATGAAAATTTCACGTTGATGGTCTTAAAACATGTAACGGACAATACTCATTGTACAAACCGGCTTCAGCAATTTTTTACCGTTCCACCAGAGCATAAAATGAAAAACAAAATAGCCAGACACATTCCTGCAAACTTTTAAATTAACAAAAATAAATATTTTTATTATGAATTCATTATCCGTCTATACTCGTTGGAATACCAAACGGAAATAAACGTTGCCATTTAGATATATTGGAATTCCAACCATGCAGCTTTATTTCAAGTGCTTCTTTGAAATCCCTTACAAAACTTTTTAATTTCAGTGCATGCGTCAAATTTTTATCCTCTGACGATTGTGATGTTTGAATAGGGTCCATAATATATAAACGACGTGCCTCTTTGTCGATGACATACAAGATGTATCGGCCGATGGATGAATAGGGAAGATAAATCAAAGTGGAGCTATAGAAACAACAATAAACCATGATAACAATAGACAAAATACTTTACTTACCATGTTGACCTCTAGTAGAATGCCTGAGCATTGCCATGGGCGTTTTAGGTTTTTAGCAATGGAGGTAGATTACGTTGTTGTATAAAACTCGGTGTAGTTTTGGCTCATTCCAATGAAATTAACCCGGCCCTTGTCGAAGGATTCTTTTTGAACATCAACGTAATCTATCTCCATCTCTCTCATACCCCGCAAAAAAAGTATTATCATGTGCAACATATATACAAGGAAGAATAATTATTTGTATGCATCTCATCGTGTAAAACTGGATGACTTTTGAGTCCAGTCGCTCATAGTTACATCCGTCACTTTCTCAATCGACATTTTCAAAGCATCATCCGAAACCATCAACTTTTATTATCTCTGACCTACAAAGGTGAACATATAAAAATATAATAAATAAAAAAAGACAAAGCAGCATGTAGCATTGTCATCACTTAGAAGGTGTGTCATCTCACTGCACCATTTCTTGCACCTTTTCTAAACTTCCCACATACTCTAAGATATTATGGCGTATTGTACATCTGATTGGAAAAATGAGACGGCTATCACTACCTCGAGAGATGATGGCGTATTGAATTAGTTGACTGCTCGTGCATTGGAACGGGTCATAAACATTTCAATGGTTTAACACAAATTGTGTCTACTGTATACCAGTGGTGCATCTGACTTGCAATCTTTCCTTCCACCACCTTCCATACATGCTTTTAATTCGAAGCACGTAACCATGCAGTTGTACCTAAAGATTTCTGAGGGAAAAAAAGGATATGTAATAGGTCCTCGTTGGTATATACATGACCATAAGGTCAAACAACCCCAATGTAATCTAACTTAAGCAAAATTGCATAAGAGCTCACAAGTGGACCTGAAGCTATGGTAAGTACAAAATTTAAAGGGTGTACATCTTGAACATCCTACGAGGAATAACAATATTAAGCAAAACCTGAACCAGTAGTTCAGTTCTCGGAAAAAGAAATTACTATTGCCTGAGTAACTTCAACTTCAGGAGTACCTACCAAGGTTTACATTTTACTACATCCTTCTTAAATGTCAGTCTTTGCATAAAACCTTCAATAGAAAACTATCATGCAGAAATCACATTCTTTATGAGAAACAGACCTCATAATAAAAAATCTGTATCATAATAGAAATTGTAGATTTCCTTGATGGGAAACATACTAATGGTCAGATCCGCATCATCATCACAGTTTCAGCCTCTACTGCTACCCATCATTACTCATCTTGTGCAACCTCTCTTTCTACTTTCACTCCCTTCTCTGGAGTTTGTCTTCAGCAGTAGTAGCATAAAAAGCAAGTCCGGCTCAATGCTGTCAGCAACCTAAAAATGTTTCGGCTCTGATGGCATTTCTAGATGGCTTGGCAAGTTCTCATGCTCGTTTTAATCCAAGATACATTAAAAGTGCATCAGAATTCGTGGCAGAACAGCTGACAGATGTAGACGTCGCACCTCCAAAAGAAGCGGCGAATCCCCGAAAAAAATCATAGACCGAACCATTTATAGACAATAGAGCTGGTAGGACATCTTTCAAAAACAAAAAATGTACAAACTTGACCATTGGCTCCTGGAGAAAGAATTGGATTGCATAGTACTATTATTGAAGTAACAATGAGACCATATGCGAAAGGAGAAAAGAAAAGAAATATATATGAGCTCCTAGGAATAAATGGCGGAAGTTAAAATGAGCAATGGACATGCAAAAATAAAATGTACTGGTTGCGAAGAAGATGGGTTGAACATGATGCATGTAGGTTAACAATCATTATTTCCTTGGTATCTTGAGAGCTTGGTTAAGAAAAATAAATATTCTCACCAACACAAGGGGCATCTAATCTACCTAGTTGAGTTCTTCACTTCTCTCTGGTTACTCTGGACCAAGAAAAGTTGGAAAGCTAGACTGCAATAGTATGATGTTCTGAGCAGTTTGAACCTGAAGCTAAACCTAAACCATGGCTGGAAGATTAATAGGGTGTTTAGTTTTAGGACAAGCTTATCCTTGCAATGTTACACATGAAAAGGGGGCTGGGACCCTCCTTGGTCCCGCCGACGCATGTAATGCAAAATCCTTCATAGAAAACTTAATCAATATCAGATGTGCATATTTTGCTATCTCAACCATTTACAACCGCTCAAATGATTCTCTATCTCAACCATTTACAATCCCTCAAATCATTCTCCATATTTCTGTTAAAGCTCATTTCTACCTCTTACGTCCGGTCGTGTTTTGACATCAAATGGGCACCCAACGGGCTCCTCAAATTCCAACCATCTGGATAGTCTGGATTCCCCAAAATCCAGTACATCTGTGGGGGAGAAATGTGGCTAAAGTAGATGGGCTTTTTATTGCTGATAATCATGAGTACAATATTACTGCTAACTACTTTAGATAATAAATTAGGGGTATTTTTTAGTAATTCTTGCACAAATACTTGAAGAACCCAAATATATATGAGCTTATAATGGACATTATACCTACCTAACCAAAACTAAAATACAATGAATAGCTTCTGAAGCATTACCTAAGGCATATGATCAGAGGTCATACCTGCATGACCTCATTGTCGCAGTAGATCACATCCGGGGAAACACCGTGTTTGGCGAGCAGCAAGGGCATAGAGTGTCCATGTCACTCCCGCCACCATTGACTACCTCACTATGCACAAGTGTAGTCACATCACGAGTTAATATAAGAAGTAGAACAACCTTTAGTTTCTCATTCTTCAACTCCTGAAGTGACATAAGGAAACCCAACATGCCAAAAAAAGCATCTGAAAAGAAAACACAAACAAGATATACTATACACATTCTAGTGTATACCAAAATACATGGACAAACACATGCATCACAATCATGTAAACACAATTCTTCTGTTATGCTCTTATTCTATCTATATTTTAACATTTGAGAAATAAATTTGAGGATACTACACCAATATGTACATGTATCGTTGTGATATCCATGTGGTTAAACATTTGAAACTTCCACAATCAATAGACGTGCTAATATACCTGGATTGTTCACATTAGTGCAATCTGAATATCTATCAATAAAAGTTACTCCCTCCCTCCCATAATATAAAACAATTTTGCAAGCTACACAGGGAGTATTATCTTATATATTGTTATTTTCTTTAGTTTTGTTAACAATGCAACCAATCTTACATCACGCGAAGAATTATGAAGGACTAATAGATTAGAAAATGAGGATAATGCTAGTATGCTCTACGTTATCAAGAATTTTTGCCTCTTCAGCTTACATGAGCTTGAGGGCCCTGGTGTCATTGATCTCTTTTGCATATTCTTCCTGAAATAGCACAACAATACGGCAGACACAAAAAACTGAGCATTGTAAGTGCCTCTTATTCCTTCCATCAAGATATTAAGGACTGTTCAACTGCTTGTGCACTGATGTACATATTTATCAGCATTACATCAGTTTTCGAACTGCTGGATGCCTATGACAACTACAATCTACTATGCCTTGCCATAAAAAGGAACACTATGAACGACACTTAGCAAGAACTATACCTAACCGAAGTGCTACTACACACTATACATCATAGTTGAACAGGCTTTCAGACTTTATGTACTCAAAAGCATCCATTCTACTGGGTGAACATACTGCAGACGAAGAAAAGCAGTTTTTTTCAAGAGTTCATGGGAAGTTAATTGCATTACATTAGAATTAACCTAAAAACTGATATCTACTTTGCCATGATTTAGCTTCGAAATATGCAAGATCTTTCAATACAACATACATGTATAGACATAGATCTTCTAATGTACCAGTGTGGAATAGATCAATCACGACATGTTTGTTAAAAGGCCTACACTGGGCAATAGCCAACCATCGCGACATGTTCTTGTACAATCACAAAGTTGCAGGCATCTAAAAAATCACCAGAGTATGTAAGAGGCGAAACTGCACAAAAATAACATTAAAAATAATAATTCATTTGGTTCGATACTTACAACTGCTACATCACAAGCATCTCATAGTGTGTCAGCTGAAAAAAATCCATCTGCCATCACGCATACAACAGCAATCAAAAGCCAAGCCAAATATTCTATTTCAAAATAGAGGCAAGCAAATAAATTTGTGCGAAAAAACGACCAATAGAGCCAAAGGCAAACCAAGGGAGGGACAAATAAATAGGATAGTACAGTCTATCTTCTATCAACAATACAGATAGAATATTTACAAATCAACAATAATCAGTTATATGAACATGTAGAACGAACAGTTAGCATTATGTTATGTACCGCTTAAGAACCGTGAAATAATTAATTTGGCTCGCCGCTTAGCACGGTTTCAGACAGAACGAACCCTAAAATCACTGCTTGTGAAGATTTATGCACAACTATGAGGTAAGTAAGGGTAGTATTGCCCCTAAAAAAGGATAGTAATGATCTGCAAAAAACTGATTCAGACAGCAAAGCAACCCAAAAATCAACTAAGTAGTTATTAGTTATCACACTGTTATGGCTACAGAGCAGCAAGCGTCTGAAGGACAAGGATAAGGCATTCACTCTTGTCTAGCCAGTGATAGGACTCAATTCGCTAACAAGGTATATTAACAATATTTCCTCAAACATCAGTGTAGTTACCTCGATCTTCCTTACCTCTGCTTTTGGGTATTCTTAGGGGTTAATACCTATTCAACTTCTATGGGTAAATCTTGTCACCGACGGCCCACCTGCAACTACTTTTGAGGATTTTTTCCATTATGCAGGCAGAACAAAAATATATACATGGCCATTCCGCCGGTAGAGCTGAGGCGCGGTGGCTACACACAAACATTGCTACAGATCTCAGTGCAGGATACTTAGCGGTGATTTAATAGATGATGCAGCATAGAACAAACATCTAGAAGGTTTAACTAAGATAACTGGCAATCTAACAAGAGTATTTTTTGCAGTTCATTCAGAACTCTACTTAGAACTATTGATATTAAGGTCTCCAGGACAAACTATAATTCATGTCAGCTACCTATCAAGAACAATCTATCCGTGAAATGAGAAGCACCTATATAGAACAACTATTTTTTTCATTGAGGCTATCACAGTACAAAAACTATGGGAAGAAATAGGAGCTTGCAGCTGACCAGAAAGCAGCAGCTTCACCGGGGAAATTAGTTGTGCACACGTGGGAAATCTGAAAATATGGACTGTTAGCAAACACCCTGAACAGAATAGCTTGTCTGAGCTTCACATTTATGGAAGTACAGATGACATAATAAATAATTTTGCTACTAACTCTCCACAGGAGAAGATATTCATGAACCAGCTGCCCAAATCAAGACTGGATAAACAAGAAAGCATCCATAATCTAGAAAAATCAGATCAGATTAGATCGTACTGATAATCACATCGGGGAAAAACAAGAATCCTTTTTCTTCTAAAGAAGCCCCACCTC
>NW_024120640.1:0-35571 GCF_003073215.2 Triticum urartu
TCAAAAAAACAAAAACCCCATCCATAGAAATGCTGACGCATGGATGCCTATTAGTCCCGGTTGGTGCCACCAACCGGGACCAAAGGCCCTCCTGCCTGGGCTCCGCGCACAGGCCACGTGGAGGCCCATATGTCCCGGTTCTGGATTGAACCGGGACTAAAGGGACAGGGCATTAGTACCGACCCTTTAGTCTCGGTTCAAGAACCGGGACAAAAGGCCCTTACGAACAGGGACAATAGGCCCGTTTTCTACTAGTGATAAACAAAGCGTCCCGGTACATCCGTAGATAACCTGCATAAGGGAAGTACTTTTATCATTAAAAACCTTATCATTTCTACATAGCCAAAGCGACCAAATCACGGCAAGCGCTCCCACCCTCAGAAGAATTCTAAACTTGTGATCAATCCCATGTAACCAGTTGCCAAATATATTAGCAACACTACACGGAGGATACAAGCCAGAAGCTATCTGGCTGACTGACCATATAGAACGAGCCAATTTACAATGAAAGAACAAATGTTTTATTGTCTCATAATGCGGACAAAATACACATTGCGTACTTCCATGCCAATTCCTCTTAATAAGGTTATCTTTAGTAAGAATGACTCCGCGACAAAGATACCACGCAAAGATTATTCTTAAGAGGTATCTTCATCTTCTAGATCTTCTTATTATTATCAACTGGCACATCTAATTGGATTAGAGCTCTATACATAGACTCCACTGAGAACAACCCATTCCCTTGTAGGTTCCACCGAAAGATATCGGACCCTTGTGACAACTGTACCGTGGTTAACCGTTGGAGCAGTATGTTCCATGATTGGAGTATATGTCCAATTAAATCTGTTCTGAACATCACATTTGGCGGAAATGATTCCAAAACCTTGGAAATAGTATCGCCCTTGTGACACACAATATTGTACAGAGCTAGATATTTTTCTCGGAGAGTAGCACTACCTAGCCACTTATCCCCCAGAATCTAATTTCTGAGCTATCCTTAATTGAGAAGGAACCATAGCGGAAGAAGTATTTCTTCGTTTCCATTAGTCCGGCCCAAAAATGAGAGTCCCTAGACTTCCAGTATACTTGGGATACCGCCTTAGAACCCACATATTTTCTTCTTAGGAGGGTTTGCCATACACCATCTTCCGTCAACAACTTAAACAACCATTTGCCGAGGAAGGCCCTGTTCTTAACCTCAAGGTCATGAATGCCCAACCCGCCTTGGTCCTTGGGACGGCAAACCACACTCCATTTAGCCAGCCGATATTTTTTCCTCTCGCTATCTCCTTGCCAAAAGAATCTCGATCGGAATTAATCCAATCTATGTAATACTCCATTCGGCAATTGGAAGAAGGAAATCATATATAGTACCATGTTACTTAGTACTGAATTTATGAGGACCAACCTTCCACCTAGAGATAGCAATTTACCTTTCCAACTGCTAAGTCTTTTTTGTAGTCTCTCCTCAACGTGTTTCCATTCAGCATTTTTGAGTCTCTGATAATGTATCGGTATCCCCAAATAAGTGATCGGAAACTGGCCCAATCCGCATCCGAATAGCTCAGCATACAGATGGGCCTCATCTTGAGCCTCGCCAAAACAAAACAGTTCACTTTTATGGAAATTGATCTTAAGCCCTGAGAGTTGCTCGAATGCTGATAAAATTAATTTCAGATTTCTTGCGTTCTCGAGGTCATGATCCATAAAGAGAATCGTATCGTCGGCATATTGGAGGATAGATAGGCCACCATCAACTAGATGATTCACTACCCCATCAATTTGGCCATCAATCTTGGCACGCTCAATCATGACCGCTAACATATTAGCCACTATATTGAATAGCATGGGCGATATTGAGTCACCTTGTCGCAATCCTTTCTTTGTCTAGAAATAGTTGCCAACGTCATCATTGACTTTAATGGCAACACTACCTCTAGACACGAAACTATGGATCATAGGGCGCCACTCAGCAGAAAAACCTTTCATTCTGAGAGTCTGTTGAAGAAAAGACCACTTGACTATGCAGAAAAAGCTTTTTCAAAGTCGATTTTAAGAACCACCCCATACAGTTTTTTCCTATGCAATTCGTGAACTGTTTCATGAAGGAAAACAACCCCATCTAGGATGTTTCTGCCTTGCATGAAAGCAGTTTGAGAAGGACGAACCACATGTTCAGCAACCGAATTTAGCCTAATCGTCACTACCTTGGTGAATGTTTTAAAGCTAACATTAAGGAGGCAAATTGGACGATATTGTTGTATCCTTTCAGCCTCATTAACCTTAGGTAATAAAATTACTTCACCGAAGTTTAACCGGAACAACTCTAGTTGGCCAGCGTGAAGGCATCCAAACAAGAGTAGGAAATCTTGTATGATGACCTCCCAAAAATTCTGGTAGAACTCAGCGGGAAAACCATCAGGTCCCGGTGCTTTGTTATGCTCCATTAGGAAAACCGCCTTTCTAACTTCCTCCTCAGAAAATGGAGATGTTAGAAGGCTATTTTCCGCAACAGAGACCTAGGGGATGTCATCTGTTCGAGACTCATCCATCAAAAGTTTCCTTCCTCAGGGGTTCCGAATAGATTTTTATAATAACTAGTGATATAAGACTTAAGTTGCCCATGCCCTTCAATCGTGCCCTCCTCCTGTTGTAGGGAATGAATAAGTTTTTTCCGATGTCTACCATTAGCGACACTATGGAAAAATCTTGTATTCGAATCACCTTTCAGGATAAACTGAGAGTTTGAATGTTGGTACCACTTGAGTTCCTCCTCGCGCAACATGCGAGCTAACTGGGCATTTGATTGACTCTTGATCTCTATTTCAATGTCAGAGAAAGGTCTAATCTCTGCCAGAGCTTCTAAATCATCAATAATAGATGAAAGGCGGAGCTTCTCCTTTTTGAGGATACGTGCTGTGTGCCTAGCTCATCCACAAAGGAACTTACGTAATGCACGCATTTTGTTGTTCCATATGTGTATTGGGGTAAGCCTGGCAACCGGTTTATTCCACACCTCCTTGACCATTTCATGGAATCCATCCCGATGCAATCAACCCAGTTCAAACTTGAACCTGCGTTGGTGCTGTGGTCGAGGTAATCCAGTGGTTAAGAGAATGGGTGCATGGTCTGAAATAGCCTCTATACAAGGAAGAGCGCGAACAGAAACCACTGGGAATTTGCATTCCCAGTCGGTATCCATTAAAACACGGTCTAGTTTCTCATATGTCGGCTCCGGAAGACTATTCGCCCAAGTGAACTGTCTTCCAATCATGGAAACCTTTCGCAAATCTAGACTGTCAATGACAACGTTGAAATGGAAAGGCCAATGATTATCAAACCTACCTCGGCTTTTCTCATTTGGAAATCATAGCAAGTTAAAATCCCCACCAATAAGAATGGGGTAGGGATTATCTTTTGCTAGATTAACCAGTTCACGGAGAAAAACGGCCTTGAGCTCATCCTGGGCTGCCCCATACACGGCGACGAGGGTCCATGTGAAGTTGTCAGCTTTGTTTCGGATATGGAGCTTAATATGAAACTCTCCATATGAACTAGCCAGAACATCCATAGTCCCTGTGTTAATGCCAAGTAAAATGCCCCCAGAACGACCTCGAGGTGGCCGTGAAATCCAATTATAGTCTATCCCGCCAGATAGGTGGTCAAGCAGACTTGCTGAGAAATCACGTCTCCCCGTTTCAGATAAAGCCAGAAAGTCTAAATTGTACTCCCTATTACACTCCGCAATGAATAGATGTTTAGCCAAGTCACCAAGACCTCTGCTATTAAAGAACATGCCATTCATGAGGAAACAATAGGAGATTTAGAAAATTTCACCCTCTTAGAGGTTTACGGCCTTTTTTCGAACGGTCGAACTTCGATTTACGACCGGAAGCTGTAAGCTCAATCAATGAACTAAGCCCCGATTCCTCCAAGCCCACGTCCGAAACATCCCCTACAACATGAGCGAGTAGCTGACCATCTGATGTGTCATGCATCTCCTCCTCATCTAGATGAGAGGTAAAAGATTTTCTATAAACTCGTGGAGTGACCTTTAATCGGTCATATTCCAAATGTCTCAATGCGTTTGTAGAAACAGAAATATCATTCTCATTATTTCCTAGACTAACACCCACATTATTCAAATTAGCAACGATGGATGTAGTAGAAAAAGACAAAAATGATTTGGGTGATGACGAAGTACCTTGGTTGTCGAGGTTCTGCACAGCTTTACGTCGCATAGCCTTGGCCAAAGAGTCTTCGTCAGTGTCCGCCGTTCCATCGTCGGCCACCGCATGACGGGCACTGCGACGTGTGGGTGTTACCTCCGATGAAGAAAGACGTGCAGGAACCTCCACCGGAGGAGGGGATGAGGGTGTAGTAGCAACCCCCTCTCGGGCAGTCAAGACCACCGGTAAACTCAACGCCACCGCCGAAGATGGCGTGTCTGGAGGTGGGACCACGGGTGGTGCGTGCATGGGTGAGACGCACACGTTTGGCTTCATCAGAACTTGTGGAGCAGCCGCGGACGCATCCGGCTCCGGTGAAGATCTTTAACAGTTGAATGTCTATTTGTTTATGTATTCACACATGTATTCAATTTTCCGATCAATACAATTTTAGCATTAATAATAAGCATTTATCATGAATAAGGAAATATAAAATAACAACTGTATTATTGCCTCTAGGGCATATTTCCTTCAGTATCCCACTTGCACTAGTGTTAATAATCTAGATTACATAGTGATGAATCTAACACCCATGGAGTCTTGGTGCTGGTCATGTTTTTCTTGCGGGAGAGGCTTAGTCAACGGGTCTGCACATTCATACATGTATGTACTTTGCAAATTTCTATGTCTCTATCCTTCACCTTTACACGAATGGAGTTGAAGCGTCTCTTGATGTGTTTGGTTCTCATGCGAAACATGGATTCCTTTGCCAAGGCAATTGCGCCAATGTTGTCGCAAAAGATTTTCATTGGACCCGATGCACTATGTATTACACCTAGATCGGATATGAACTCCTTCATCCAGACCCCTTCATGCGCTAATTCTGAAACAACTATGTACTCCGCTTCAAACGTAGATCCCGACGCTCTACTTGGAATGGCACCAACTAACAGGTCCACCATTCAATAAAAATATGTATCTAGTTTGTGACTTAGAGTCATCTGGATCAGTGCCGAAGCTAGCATTGATGTAACCATTTACGATGAGGTCTTCGTCACCTCCATAAACTAGAAACATATCCTTGGTCGTTTTCAGGTACTTCAGGATGTTCTTGACCGCTGTTTAGTGATGCACTCCTGGATTACTTTGGTACCTCCCTGCCAAACTTATGGCAAGGCACACATCAGGTCTGGTATACCACCTAGCATACATGATAGAACCTATGGCTGAGGCATAGGGAATGACTATCATTTTCTCTCTATCTTCTGGAGTGGTCGGGCTTTGAGTCTGACTAAATTTCACACCTTGTATCAAAAGCAAGAACCCTTTCTTTGACTAATCCATTTTGAACTTCTTCAAAACTTTATCAAGCTATGTGCTTTGTGAAAGTCATATTAAGCGTCTTGATCTATCCCTATGGATCTTGATGCCCAATATATAAGCAGGTTCACCGAGGTCTTTCATTGAAAAAAAATCTTATTCAAGTATTCTTTTATGCTATCCAGAAATTCTTTATCGTTTCCAATCAATAATATATCATCCACATATAATATCAAAAATGCTACAGAGCTCTCACTCACTTTGTTGTAAATACAGGCTTCACCATATGTCTATATAAAACCACATGCTTTGATCACCTCATCAAAGCGTATATTCCAACTCCGAGATGCTTGCACTAGTCCATGGATGGATCGCTGGAGCTTGCACACTTTGTTAGCACGTTTATGATTGAAAAAACCTTTTGGTTGCATCATATACAACTCTTCTTTAAGAAATACATCAAGGAATGTAGTTTTGACGTCCATTCGCCAGATTTCATAATTATAAAATGTGGCAATTGCTAACATGATTCGGACTGACTTAAGCATCGCTACGGGTGAGAAGGTCTCATCGTACTCAACCCCTTGTACTTGTCGAAAACCTTTTGCGACAAGTCGAGCTTTGTAGATGGTGACATTACCATCACCGTATGTCTTCTTCTTGAAGATCCATTTATTCTCAATGGGTTGCCGATCATCGGGAAAGTCCACCAGCTTCCATACTTTGTTCTCATACATGGATCCTATCTCAGATTTCATGGCCTCAAGCCATTTATCAGAATCTGGGTTCATCATAGATTCTTTATAGTTTGTAGGTTCGTCATGGTCTAGTAACATAACTTCCAGGACAGAGATTACCGTACCACTCTGGTGCGGAACGTGCTCTCTTCGACCTACGAGGTCCAGTAGTAACTTGATCTAAAGTTTCATGATCATCATCATTAGCTTCCTCTCTAGTTGGTGTAGGCATCACGGGAACGGATTTCTCTGATGTGCTACTTACCAAATTGAGAGAAGGTAGAATTACCTCATCAAGTTCTAATTTCCTCCCACTCACTTCTTTTTAGAGAAACTCCTTCTCTAGAAATGTTCCATTCTTGGCAACAAAGATCTTGCCTTCGGATATGTGGTGGAAGGTGTACCCAATTGTTTCCTTAAGGTATCCTATGAAGACGCACTTCTCCAATTTGGGTTCGAGCTTATCAGGATGAAGCCTTTTGACATAAGTGTCACAACCCCAAACTTTAAGAAATGACAGCTTAGGTTTCTTGTCAAACAATAGTTCATACGGTGTTGTCTCAACGGATTTAGACGGTGCCCTATTTAACGTTAATGCAACCATCTCTAATGCATAACCCCAAAACTATAGTGGTAAATCTGTAAGAGACATCATAGATCGCACCATATCTAATAAAGTATGGTTATGACGTTCGGACTCACCATTATGATATGGTGTTCCAGGTGGTGTAAGTTGTGAAACAATTCCACATTGTTTTAAATGAAGGCCAAACTCGTAACTCAAATATCCGCCTCTGCGATCAGATCTTAGAAACTTTATTTTCTTGTTATGATGATTCTCCACTTCACTCTGAAATTCTTTGAACTTTTCAAATGTTTCAAACTTGTGTTTCATCAAGTAGATATACCCATACCTACACAAATCATCTGTGAAGGTCAAAAAATAACGATACCCGCCACGTGCCTCAACACTCATCGGACCGCATACATCGATATGTATTATTTCCAATAAGTCATTAGCTCGCTCCATTGTTCTGGAGAACGGAGTTTTAGTCATCTTGCCATGGGGCATGGTTCGCAAGTATTAAATGATTCCTAATCAAGTGATTCCAAAAGTCCATCTGTATGGAGTTTCTTCATGTGCTTTACACCAATATGACTTAAACGGCAGTGCCACAAATACATTGCACTATCATTATCAATTTTGCATCTTTTGGCATCAATATTATGAATATGTGTGTCACTAGGATAGAGATTCAATAAGAATAGACCATTCATCAAGAAGAATAGACCATTCATAAAAGATATTACTCATATAAATAGAACGACCATTATTCTCTGATTTAAATGAATAATCGTCTCGCAATAAACAAGATGTAGATATAATGTTACTACTCAACGCTGGCACCAAATAACAATTATTTAGATCTAAAACTAATCCTGAGGTTAGATGTAGATGTAGCGTGCCGACGGCGATCACATCGACCTTGGAAACATTTCCGACGCACATCGTCACCTCGTCCTTAGCCAATCTTCGTTTATTCTGCAGCTCCTGTTTCGAGTTACAAATATGAGCAACCGAACAAGTATCAAATACCCAGGCGCTGCGACGAGCATTAGTAAGGTACACATCAATAACATGTATATCAAATATACCTTTTTTCACTTTACCATCCTTCTTATCCACCAAGTATTCGGGGCAGTTCCGCTTCTAGTGACTAGTCCCTTTGCAGTAGAAGCACTCAGTTTTAGGCTTGGGTCCATCTTTAGGCTTCTTCCCGGGAGTGGCAACTTGTTTGCCATTCTTGAAGTTCCGTTTCTTTCGCTTGCCCTTTTCTTGAAACTAGTGGTCTTGTTAACCATCAACACTTGATGCTCCGTCTTCATTTCTACCTCTGTGGCCTTAAGCATTGCGAAGATCTCAGGAATCATTTTATACATCCCTTGCATATTATAGTTCATCATGAAGCCTTTATAACATGGTGTTAGTGATTGAAGAAATCTGTCAATAACACTATCAACCGGAAGTTTAACTCCCAACTGAGTCAAGTGGTTATGATACCCAGACATTTTGAGTATGTGTTCTCTGATCGAACCGTTCTCCTCCATCTTGCAGCTATAGAACTTGTTGGAGACTTCACATCTCTCAATCCGGGTATTTGCTTGAAATATTAACTTCAACCCTTGGGACATCTCATATGCTCCATGACGTTCAAAACGTCTTTGAAGTCTTGGTTCTAAGTCGTAAAGCATGGCACACTAAACTATTGAGTAGTCATCAGATCGAGCTTGCCAGACGTTCATAACATCAGCTTCAGCTCGTGCAGCAGGACTTTCACCTAGCGGTGCATCAAGGACATAATTCTCCTGTGCGGCAATGAGGATAATCCTCAAGTTACAGACCCGGTCCGTGTAGTTGCTACCATCATCTTACAACTTAGCTTTATCTAGGAACGCATTAAAATTCAGGGGAACGGTAGCTCGGGCCATTCATCTACAATATAGATATGCAAAACTATAAGACTAAGTTCATGATATATTAAGTTCAATTAATCAAATTACTAATGAACTCCCACTTAAATAAACATCCCTCAAGTCATCTCAGTGATACATCATCCAAATCAACTAACCCATGTCCGATCATGACATGATGGGGTAGTCATCAATGGTGAACATCTCTACGTTGATCATATCAACTATATGACTCATGTTTGACCTTTCGGTCTCAAGTGTTCCGAGACCATGTCTGTACATGCTAGGCTCATCAAGTTTAACCCAAGTATTATGCATGTGCCAAACTGTCTTACACCCTTTGTATGTGAACGTAGAGTCTATCACACCCGATCATCACGTGGTTCTTCGAAACGATGAACTTTGGCAGTGGTGCATACTCGGGGAGAACAGTTTTATCTTGAAATTTAGTGAAGGGATCATCTTATAATGCTACTATTGTTCTAAGCAAAATAAGATGCATAAAGGATAAAGATCACATGCAATCAAAATATGTGACATGGTATGGCCATCATCATCTTGTGCTTTTGATCTCCATCTCCAAAGCATCGTCATGATATCCATCGTCACTGTCTCGACACCTTGATCTCCATCTTATAGTCGTTGCGTCGAGGTCGTCACGCCAACTATTGCTTCTACAACTATCGCTAACGCATAGTGATAAACTAAAGCAATACATGGTGCTTGCATTTCATACAATAAAGAGACACCCTAAGGCTCCTGTTGGTTATCGATATTACAAAACATGATCATCTCATACATTAACATATATCACATCATATCTTGACCATATCACATCACAACATGCCCTGCAAAAACAAGTTAGACGTCTGCTACTTTGTTGTTGCAAGTTATATGTGGCTGCTACAGGCTTCTAGCAATAACCATTCATAACTATACAAAAACCACAACGGTAATTCATCAAGTTTGCTGTTTTGACCTTCTTCAAGGACATGCCATAGTCAAATTTGATTCAACTAAAGTAGGAGAAACAGACACCCGCCAACCACCTTTTATGCAAAACTAGCTGCATGTCAGTCGGTGGAACCAGTGTCATGTGCGTGGACATGTAAGGTTGGTCCAGGCCGCTTCATCCCACAATACCTCCGAATCAAAAGAAGACGTTGGTGGTAATCAGTATGACTATCACCGCCCACAACTCTTTGTGTTCTACTCGTGCATATAATCTAAGCATAGACCTGGCTCAGATGCCACTGTTGGGAAATGTTGCATGGAAAACAAAAAAATCTACGCACATGCAAGATCTAGCCATGGAGATGCATAGTAACTAGAAGGGAGAGTGTGTCTACATACCTTTGTAGACCGTAAGTGGAAGTGTTTGACAACACAGTGGATGTAGTCGAACTTCTTCGCGTTCCAACCGATCGAGTATCGAACGTATGGGACCTCCACATTCAGCACGCGTTCAGCTCGATAATGTCCTCCGCCTTCTTGATCTAGCAAGACGGCAAGGTAGTGGATGAGTTCTGGTAGCACGAAGGAGTTGTGATGGTGATGATGAAGTTATCTCCCCAGGGCTATGCCTAAGCACTACGAAAATATGACCACGGGTGTAAACGGTGGAGGGGGCGCCGCACATGGCTAAGCAATTGTTCTAGGTGTGCTAGCGCCCCCATCCCACATTTATATAGGTGGGAAAGAGGGAGCAGCCAGGAGGGCGCCCCAAGTAGGTTGAATCCTACTTGGGGTCCCTTCCCAAGTGGCGCCCCGTTTACCATACAGGGAAAGGAAAGGCAGAAGAGAGAAGGAAGAGGGAGGCTGAATCCCCCCTTTCCTTTCCCCCACATGGGGAGGATAGCATGGGGGTGTACTAGCCCCATGCGGTCTAGTGTGCAACCCTCTTGTGGCCCAATAGGCCCACTATCCTCTCGGGGGTGTCTGGTACCCCCTCCGGTACTCCGATGACTATCTAGTACACTCTGAAACTCTTTTGGTGTCCGAATACCATCGTCCTATATATCAATCTTTACCCCTCGACCATTTCAAGACTCCTCGTCATGTCTGGGATCTTATCCGGGACTTTGAACAACATTTCGTCACAAAATCATATAACTCATATAACACTATATTGTCAACGAACGTTAAGCATGCAGACCATACGGGTTTGAGAGCTATGTACACATGACCGAGACACCTCTCCGGTCAATAACCAATAGCGGAACCTGGATGACCATACTGGCTCCTACATATTCTATGAAGATCTTTATTGGTCGATCCTTTATGACAACATACAAAATTGCCTTTGTCCATCGGTATGTTACTTGCCCGAGATTCGGTCATCGGTATCTTCATACCTAGTTCAATCTCGTTACCAGCAAGTATCTTTGCTCGTTCCGTAATACATCATCTTGCAACAAACTCATTTTTCACTTTGCTTGCAAGGCTTCTTATGATGTGTATTACTAAGAGAGCCCAGAGATACCTCTCCGATACTCGGAGTGACAAATCCTAATCTCGATCTGTGTCAACCAAACAAACACCTTCAGAGATACCTGTAGAGCATCTTTATGATCACACAGTTATGTTGTGACATTTAGTAGCACACAAGGTACTCCCCTGATAGCCGGGAGTTGCATAATCTCATAGTCGAAGAAATATGTATTTGACATTAAGAATGCAATAGCAATAAACTGAACGATCGATATGCTAAGCTAATGGATGTGTCTTGTCCATCACATCATTCTACTAATGATGTGATCCCGTTATCAAATGAAAACACATGTCTATGGTTAGGAAACCTTAACCATTTTTGATCAACGAGCTAGTCTAGTAGAGGCTTACTAGGGATACTGCATTTGTTTATGTATCTGCACATGTATTTAAGTTTCCGATGAATACAATTCTAGCATGAATAATAAACCTTTATCATAAATATGGAAATATAAAATAACAATGTTATTATTGCCTCTAGGGCATATTTCCTTCAAATTGCACTAGTGAAATTGCACTACTGAAATATTTCAGTGTCTACCTGTCTCTACTAAAACTACACTACTGAAATATTTCAGTGTCTACCCATGTGTAGTGAAACTACAGTACTGAAATATTTCAGTGCTGCCAGTGTGTACTGAAACTGCACTACTGCAATATTTCATTGTCTACCAGTGTGTACTGAAATTGAACTACTGAAATATTTTTGTGTCTACCAGTGTGTAATCAAAATAAACTACTAAAATATTTCAGAAGCAACAACTATCGACTGAACTTGCAGTACTAAAATATTTCAGTGTCTACCTAGAGTCTAGCATTGTAAAACTCTCTGCTGAACTTGTGTACTGAACTTGCAGTACTGAAACATAATTTATTCTTTGCAACTAATTAAGATGCCATCCAGAGGCTATGAACTGAAGTAGATTTGCACTAGAATAGATAGATGAACACTAAAAAAAGTGAGAATGCATGCAACAACGATATATTGCGGAGAATCAAATTAACCATGTGGCAAGTAATGATTTACAATCAAGAATCTTACCCCAAACAACAATACCGCCGCCATTCAGATGAGGAGAGCGGTGAGGGAAGCCTGGAGAACGGCAAGGAAGCAACGTCGCGACCACTATCCTCCTCCTCTTGCGCTTAGGAGTCTCCGGTGACTCGGTTGGAGGCTGCACAATCTCCAACGACACCTCATACAGGGTGGCTTCTTGGTCCTCTGGATGCTCTACCCTAGATCTATATGCCCACCACCTCTGCCTAACCCTCTCCTTAGGGAATCCGTCTGCTCCATCGCCCAGAGGAGGACCTTGATGAACTCCACCGGTTCTGCGGGCGGGGGCCAGAGCGCAAACTTCTCTCTCTTCTTCATATGCTTGATCATGGCATGCGCCGTCCAAGACATCTGTCGCCTATTGTCAAACCAAGAACATATCTCACTCAACCTAGCCATATTGACCTAGTTACCGCCAGCAATCTACACGATATCCTCCTCCATCGGCGTGGCAAAGTTGGCCTTCTCGCCGCCAGCGATCTGCTCGATCTGCTGCTCCATCAAGGTTTTGGCTTGGATGGAAGAGGGGGTGCATGTGGAATAGGAAACGAGAAAAGTTGCAGCAATGAGAAGAAGGAGATGTCTATGGTGGATCTGGAATGCTGGAGAGGGAGGAGATGGCTGCGGTCGATCTGGAATGCAGGAGAGGGAGGAGATGGTTGTAGTTGTGTAATGGTGATGGAAGAGGTGAGGACCGTGGCGGCGGTTCTACATAAGATGAGAGGGGCGGTGCATGGAAAATTTTCCTATGACTAGAATGCCCATAGATTAAAATGTGTACCCACATTCTCATTAGTACCGACCCGCCAAGTTGTACTATTTTCGAATACTTTCATCAGAGTACTACCCAGTACTACATATCTGTGTGCCGTTAGATTGAGACAAACAAACGGCTCCAAAAAATCCCAACCATTGTAAAACTTGTATATTTTTCATTCTGCAGGTGATAACAGAGAAGAAGGATTTTTACCAAAGACAAAGCTTGGCGCTTGCACACACGCATGTTGTTTTCTCTAATGTTTGTTGGCTTTCATGATAGGGTCAGGTTGACATTTTCTCTTGATTCCCTCTGTTGGTACTAAAACCGATGGATCTTGGGTAAGAGGTCCCAAGCTGGTGATCTCAACACGATGGTTAACAAAAAGTAAAGGGGATACAATTTTGTCCATGTTCGGGCCCTCTCAAAGAGGTAAAACCGTGCACGTCCTTTTTGTATTGTACTGATTGTGGATGGGGTACAAAGTACAGGATGATCTACCTCAAGATTGTATGAATGATTTCTAACCTCTAAAGTCCTTGTCTCTACAGACTAAACCCCGTGGCTTATATAGGCACTGGGGTACCTAGGGTGATAAGTATGTCGACTAAACTATGGATAACATGCGATTATTTGAATACGCTTTGAAGTGTACGCCAAGTCTTCGTAGGCTTCCATCTTGAGTACGCCAAGGGCTAGGACACGCGTGGCCTGGTTATTGGTGGGTCCTCGACCCATCCCATAACTAACAGGCTGAGGTGGTGTGCACCCCCAATCCATGGCAACGTCAGTAGCCTCTGAACTGGTCTTCAAGACGTGGTTATTGACTCCTTCCTCGGAATATCTTCAATCTTTTGGTCTTTGTCTTCCTAGACGAGTTCCATCTGATACGACAACATCTAGATCTGAGGGTATATTTGGATCAATGGTGGTTTTAAGATCCTACATTGGCATCACCTCCTAGTGCTCATAAGTTGGCCTCACGGTCTATTTTGGGCTCAGGGGGCATCATTTAACAAGGCTCTCCTCTGCACAAATTATTTCTACTGAGTCCGAAGACTCTATTTAACTTACCTGCGAATCCTCCGCCACGTAACTACAAAAGGCTGGGTGGGTTGAACCCTGACAACTGTCAGCCGAGAACTGAACAACTACCACTTATTGAGGTGTCAAGTTGTCCTGTCAATAGTTATGACTGGGTATATCGTGGCTCGAGGTCATTTATATTGGCATGTCCTATCAATAAAGGGATCGTGTTCTGGATTTTTAGCGATATCGTTAACCAAATCCCTTAATCCTTGCGTGCATATACTGCATGTCGTATCAGGAGTTGGAAATTTTCATTGCGCGACATGGTGACCCTTTGTCTTCTGCTGACCTATAAGAAGGGAAGCTGTAAATCAAATTCACCCATGATCTCATTCCTTGCTCCATTGCCCAGACCTTACAAAAGCTCTAATGCTCAGGGATCTGCTTATTTTCTCCAGTTTCTCCCCACTTCCTTCCTCCACCGCAAGAGATGGCCGACAAGTGGTGTTGTTGCTCCAGCGCTCGAGGCTATCAGGAAGAGAGGACAATGGCTGTGGTGCAATGTCATCGTTGGCACCATCACCGAGATTCAAGATGGCGGGTATCTTCCTTTCACGACCAAATGTTGACTTGTGGTGGGTGCTAGTGAGGTCCCCTCCTCGGCTATCTCCTCCCCTTGTCAGCGAGAGCGGGTGGTATTCATCTCCCACCTCATCTGAGGTCTGGGCTTTCCTCTTCACCCTTCTTCTAGGGCGTTATATTTTCCTCTATTTCTACCATCTAGCCCCAAATTTTATCCTCCACATTGCCACCTTCATAACTTTCTATGAAGCCTTCCTCCACATCGAGCCCTATTTGGGGTTTGATAAGTCTCCAAAGTATCTATAATTTTTTATTGTTCCATGCTATTATAGTATTAATCTTGGATGTTTATATGCAATCACATGTCACTATATATTTTTTCGGACTAACCTATTAAATTAGTGCAAAGTGTGAGTTGTTGTTTTTTGCTTGTTTTTGGTGTTCCACGATATCAGTATCAAACGAAGTCTAAATTCCATGAAACTTTTTGAGAATTTTTTCTTGACATAAGAGACCTAGAAGCTTTGGGAGAGGGTCAAAAGACGAAGGAGTGTCCCACACGCAGCCAGGGCACGCCCTGGTACCCCGTGCCCCCCCCTTCACTCTGTTTGACCTAACTCCGCCTCTATAAATTCTCTAAAATCGGGAAAACAATAGAGAGACACCCAACATACTTTTTCCGCTGCCGCAAGCTTCTGTTCTCGCGAGATCCCATCTGGAGGCCTTTTCCGGCACTCTACCAGAGGGGAAATCGATCACGGAGGGGCTCTACAACAACCTTGCTTCCCTTCCGATGATGTGTAAGTACTTCACCATAGACCTACGGATCCATATCTAGTAGTTAGATGGCTTCTTCTCTCTGTTTGATCTTCAATCCAATGTTCTCCTCGATGTTATTGGAGATCTATTCGATGTAATCACTTTTTGCAGTGTGTTTGTTGGGATCCGATGAATTGTCAGTTTATGATCATATTATCCATGAATATTGTTTGAGTCTTCTCTGAACTCTTTTATGCATGATTATTATAGTTTTGTATTTCTCTCTGGTCTACTGATTTGGTTTTGCCAACTAGATTGATTTTTTTACAATGGGAGAGGTGCTTTGTGATGGGTTCAATCTTGCGATGATCCATATCCTAGTGATAGAAAGGGACAAGACACGTATTTATATTGTTGCCATTAAGGATAAAATGATGGGGTTTATTCATATTGCTTGAGTTTACTTTGTCTACATCATGTCATCTTGCTTAAGGTGTTACTCCATTCTTTATGATCTTAATTCTCTACTTGCATGCTCGATAGTGGTCGATGTGTTGAGTAACAGTAGTAGATGCCGCCAGGAGTCGGTCTACTTGTCTCAGACGTGATGCCTATATACATGATCATTGCCTTGGATATCGTCATGATTATTGCTACATCTTGAGCTTGAGTTGGTTTTTCCCTTGAAGAGGAAAGGGCGATGTAGCAAACTAGATATAAGTATTTCCCTTAGTTAAGAACCAAGGTATCAATCCAGTAGGAGGAACACACAAGTCTGCAATCATATCACCTACACAAACAAACAAATACTTGCACCCAATACGATAAAGGGGTTGTCAATCCCTTCACGGTTACTTGCAAGGATGAGATCTGATAGAGATAGGTATAAAAGATAAAAAAGTACAAAATAAAGTAAAGGTAAATAAATTGCAGCAAGGTATTTTTGGGTATTTTTGGTTTTATAGATCTGAAAATAATGTAATAAGAATAGACCCCGGGGCCATAGTATTCACTACTGGCTTCTCTCTTGAAAGAACGCATACGGTGGGTAAACTAATTACTATTGAGCAATTGATAGAAAAGCAAATAATTATCATGATATCTAAGGCAATGATCATGAATATAGGCATCACGTCCATGACAAGTAGACCGACTTCCACCTGCATCTACTACTATTACTCCACACATCGACCGCTATCCAGCATGCATCTAGTGTATTAAGTTAACAAGAATGGAGTAATGCCTTAAGCAAGATGACATGATGTAGAGGGATAGATCCAATCAATATGAATAAACCCCACATTTTTATCCTTAATGGAAAAAATACAAATACATGTCTTGTTCCCTTCTGTCACTAGGATTGAGCCCCGCAAGATTGAACCCATTACAAAGGACCTCTCCCGTTGCAAGAAAAATCAATCTAGTTGGCCAAACCAAATCAATAGACCGGGGAGAAATACAAAGCTATCTTAATCATGCATAAAAGACTTCATAGAAGACTCAAATAATATTCACAGATAATCTGATCATAAACCCAAATACATCGGATCTGAACAAACACACCACAAAAGAAGATTACATCAAATAGATCTCCAAGAACATCTAGGAGAACATTGTATTGAAGATCAAAGAGAGACACTACTAGGGAAAACCTTATACGCGGAGGCTTATCTATAGCGCTAGTTATAGCGAGGGCTACTGCTACTTAATAGTAGCGCGTGGTTATCAAAGGCGCTACTGCTACCTTCATAGTGGTAGTGCGGCTACATGAAAACGCGCTACGGCTGTTGCGACCACACCTTGGCCGATATCCTAGGTATAGTAGTAGAGTTGTTCAAGATCCCATGCTACTGCTAAGAAAATAGTAGTAGTGCATTTTCCAGGGACAGCGGTACAACTAAGTTTGTATTGTGCCACATGGCGGGCCCCACTTAGCAGCAGCGTGGTTGGCAGGAACCTGCTACTACTAGTTTTTTTAGCAGCAATGCGTTTTCCCTACCCTCAGTGCTGCTAAGGTGCAGCAGTCACCTTTTCTACCCCTCCCCCTCCCCCAACCTCTCTTGCTTCAATTTTCCCTCCCACCTCCTCTCTCCCTCACTTTGCTTCTTCCTCACTACTTCTTCTCCCCCCATTACTATCTTTCTTCTACCTCTCTTTCTCTCTCTTTAATGCTCCTAGCTAACTACACCACCTCCATTAATGCAACTCCTTTCTATTTTCCCTCACTTTTCCTCCCCTCCACTAGTTAGAGCCATCTCCTTCCCCAACTGGCTAGGTAGATCTACCCATTTAATGAAGCGACCTATGTACCTCACTAACTAGATCTAGCCATGTCAAGAACTAAGCTTTGTCCACTTTTGATCACTCCCTAGGTGCGTGGCGACACCGATCGACCTCATCACCATCCTCGATCTCTATCCCGAGATAGGTGAGTAAAAATGTGTGCTTTGTAAGAATGGAAATATGTGTGTGTATGTGTGTGTGCGCGCGCGATATGACCTAATTGGGGGAAATTGTGCTTGTGCCATGAGTTGCCGCCGAATTGTGCTTGATTTTCCGATGTTTGGCCAAAATGTCGATTTATTTACGTTTCGGCAAATTTTGGGCAAACTCTATATGTCCTATTTTCAGGGAAGATCATGCCAAATTTTTGTATGACTTTGATGCATGCACGCATTTTTATAATCAATTTTCTTATTATTAGCATAGGCGATCATGGTGGTCAGTGGAATGATGGTGGAAAGGTGGTTGCGAGCGGCGGTGCAGGTTATGGATGAAAATAACGGAACAAAGATTTTATGTCCGTGTCAAAGATGCAGAGGAGGAGTTTGGCTCGACCATTATGAGGATGGTCGTTTGAAGGCACACCTGCTAATGACAATTTGATGGATGGCTATACTTTGTGGATAATTGAAGATCATGATGAGGAGGATGCCGACGGGGCGGCCAATGACGACACGAGGCCAAACGAAGAGTTGAACGATAATGGCGGCGGAGAAGAGGCCGGACATGGCGGTGGAAAAGATGGGGACACACCGTAGCCTTAGTTGCTACTAAGTTCAGTTGTCCGGGACCCTCATGTTCAAGACCTGCTTTGCAAGAAGATGAGTACTGATAGAGCTGCTTATAGAGAGGAGGCCAAGATGGAGGAACTGGAAGTAGACTCGAACACTCCATTGTGTGATGGTTGCGATCCCGAGGTGACCAGCTGGAGTTTCACGCTAGAACTTCTGAAGACGAAGGCTAAAAACAAATGGACCGACAGTAGCCTCGATGAGCTTCTCAAGTACCTTCACCGACAGTAGCCTCGATGAGCTTCCCAAGTACCTAAAGAAGGTTCTTCACACGGGGAATCTATGTCCTACTAGTGTGGATAAGGCCAAGAAGATCATTTGCCCTCTTAATCTGCCGCACATTAGATACCATGCATGCATCAATGATTGCATCATTTATTGGAAGGAGCACGAAGAAAAAACCAGTTGCTCGTTGTGCAATGCTTCTCGATACAAGAAGGTCCGAAAGAAATCTCCCCAGAAAATTTTATGGTACTTGCCGATCACTTCCCATCTACAATGTTATTACGTAGATCCTAAGGAAGCAACGCTCATGCGTTGGCACGCTGAGAGGAAAAATCCCGACGATGGAGATTATCCGAAGCTGAGACACCTCGCGGATGCAAGATAGTAGAGAGCGTTCAATGACGAATATCGATATTTCGCATATGATGCAAGTAACATCGTGCTTGGCGTGAGTACCGATGGCATGAATCTATTTGGCAACCAGAACACCAACCATAGCACATGGCCCGTGTTTGTATGGATGTACAACCTCCCTCTGGTTGTGCATGAAGTCAAAGAACATACACATGAGCATGTTGATTCAAGGGCCGAAACAATCGGGAAAAAAATATTAATCTGTATTTGGGGCTACATCAAGAGGAGTTAGACACGGTATGGAAAACACCAGCCAAGACATGGGACAGTAGCAAAGGAGAGTATTTCTATATGGGAGTTGCGCTGATGATGACGGTGCACGACTATCTCAGTTACAGATATGTGGCAGGCTAGGTGTGCCATGGATATTGTGGATGCATGCGGTGCATGGATGATACGACGTCTCACCAGCTAACGAAAGATGGGGGGTCTGCGAAAATCATGGCCATGGGGCATCAAAGATGGCTCGTGAAGGATGACCTGTGGAGAAACCATGGAGATCTATTCAATTGTGAGGCTGAGTATCGAGGACCTCAACATAAGAGGAGTGGCGCCAAAATCGATGAGCTATTGAAAAACTGGGAACAGTACCCCGCACCAGGAAAGATGATGAAAAAGCCGCTGAAGCTGCTGTTGAAGGTATGGAAAACGAGGTCCGTTTTCTGGGACTTGGAGTACTGACCCAAACTCAACATGCCTCATTGCCTTGATCAAATGCATATCACGAAGCATGTCCTTGAGAGCCTGCTTGCAACACTTATGACATGTCGGATAGGACCAAGGATGGGCCAAAGGCAAGAAGAGACTTGGAAGATTTGAACATCAGGGTAGATCTCCACATGCCGCCCCTTAAAAAGTCAGAGGAGACAGAGACAGAGGCGCGAGACAAGGGCAAAAAAGTGAACAAGAAGGATGAGAATGATTGACCCCTTTCTTGCTTTACCTTATGTTCAAAGGAGATCAATCAATTCTTCAAGTGCCTTAGCGGAATCAAATCTAGTTCCAGTTACGGTGGGACGATAAGCAAATTTGTAGACAGGAAGAAGAAAAGGTTCAGTGGGATGAAGCCGCATGACTGGCATGTGATGATGATGAAGATACTACCTGTTGCCCTTAGAGGGATAATGGACGACCGTGTCCGTGACACGCTTATTGGTCTGTGCAACTTTTTTTTATGTTATCTCTCGAAAGTCGATCAATGTGAAGTAGCTTTGAAGGCTACAGGAAGAGATCATTGTGATACTAAATGAGCTTGAGATGTACCCCCCCTCCCCCCCGCACGTTCTTTGACATTGTGGACGGCATAATAGACCTGGGGCCGACATTCCTTCACAGCATGATGTCGATCGAGAGGATGAATGGGGTCATCAAAGATTCATTCATAACATGTCCCGTCCAGATGGAAGCATCGTCCAGGGCTATCTGACCCAAGAGTGCATCTCTTTCTACAAGAATTATCTATATGGCGGAGACCCTGTTGTGGGTTTGCCCGTTAAGTAGCACCTTGGGAGGCTCAAAGGAGAAGGTCACTCCAACGGTCGCAGGGAACTACATGTAGGTTACTTGGACCGCAATGACTTTGTCATATCAAAGTTAGTAGTGCTACATCACCTAGATGTGGTACATCCTTTCGTGATACTGCACAAAGAGACCGTCACAAAGAAGTATCATGACCGAGGGTTATGCATGACGAATGTCGAAGTTATTAGAGAGCACAACTCCACTTCCCTGCATTGGTTCAAAGAGCATATTCTTGCTAATCCCCCAGAAGTGGGCTCTACGGACGGATTGCCCCGCGGCCAACCTCACAACCTATCAGGCATACAATATAAACAAATAGACGTTCTACACGGAGGCCAAAGATATAAACAGTGATTTTCAGAACTCAAGGGTGACTATGGAATGCATGAACGACGACAACGC
The DNA here is from genome assembly GCF_003073215.2 of Triticum urartu. Taxonomy (NCBI): domain Eukaryota; kingdom Viridiplantae; phylum Streptophyta; class Magnoliopsida; order Poales; family Poaceae; genus Triticum; species Triticum urartu. The sequence continues at coordinate 21,009 of NW_024120640.1, forward strand.
CACAAATGAAACATTCTACAGAAGGGTCAAGGAGATCTGGGAGCTTGACCAATCTGGACTGCATAGTACGACAATGTTCTGTGTCAGATGGGCTAAGAATGTTGAAAAGAAAACCGATATTTCACTACCATGTTTATACCCGATGCCAAGAGCGCTGCCATGAACACCATCAAAAAAACAAGCCACGAGTACACGTTAAGCACGTGACACAATGCTTCTTTGTAACTGACCCGAGCAATCCCAGTCATGTTGTTGTGAGGAGAGGCAGAAGGAACATCATCGAAATGGACCATGCATCTTTGTAACAAGAAGGGAAAGATGCTCACTCAAAAATTAAAACGTCGACGCTGAGAAACCTTGCATCATTTACATGTGTATGTGTGTGTGTGTGTGGTGAAATGATGTGTCATATATATTGTCGTCTGAGTTATATACATTATATCTGATCCGATCCCCTTCTTCCCGGCTCGGTCTTCTTTTGGAAAAGAAAAAAAAAGAGAAAAAAAGGAAGGAAAGAAGAAAATGAAATGATTACAAAAGAAAATTAAAGGATTAGAAAAGAAAAATGAAAAAGTTGAAAGGAAATTAGAAAAATAAAATGAAAATAAGAAAGCAAAAGGAGAACATGAAAAGAAAATACACAGGAATAGCACTAGCGCTGGTTTAGACCCGCGCTATAGCTAACTTAGCTGTAGCGCAGGTACGCAAATCCCGCGCTACTGCTAAGTGAGCTATAGCGCGGCTCTAAACCAGCGCTACTGCTAACTTTGACTTAGCCAGCGCACGGGCTCCCTTCCTCCCCCAAATCCTCTCTGCCCTTGCTGCCTGAGCCCCCGCCCTCGCCGCGCCCCAGCCCGAAGCGCCACCGGAGCCCCTGCCCTCGAGCGCCGTGGGAGGTCCTACATTCGAGCGCCACCGGAGCCCCGGCCTCATCGCCGCTGAGGGAGTCCTGGATTATGGGGTCCTCGGATGTCCGGCCTATGTGACGTGGGCCGGACTGATGGGCCACGAAGATATAAGATAGAAGACTTCCTCCTATGTCTGGATGGGACTCTCCTTTGCGTGGATGGCAAGCTTAGCGTTTGGATATGAAGATTCCTTCCTCTGTAAACCCACTCTTTACAACCATAGGCCCCTCCGGTGTCTATATAAACCGGAGGGTTTAGTCCGTAGAGGCAATCACAATCATACATGCTAGACATCTAGGGTTTAGCCATTACGATCTGGTGATAGATCAACTCTTGTAATCCTTATATTCATCAAGATCAATCAAGCAGGAAGTAGTGTATTACCTCCATCGAGAGGGCCTGAACCTGGGTAAACATTGTGTCCCCCGTCTCCTGTTACCTGGGTAAACATTGGGTAAACATTGGGACCCCCTACCTGAGATATGCCGGTTTTGACACCGACATTGGTGCTTTCATTGAGAGTTCCGCTGTGACGTCAAAGATAGAATTGATGGCTCGCCTTGTTATCAAGGATAGTATCACCTCCAGAGGATCCCTGGCCTCAGGCCAAACCCTCCGGTTGGGCGGCTTTACCATGACCGCCTGTTCGCCCATTAAGCTGATGATGACTTCTCAGGTCATCGAGAATCACCTCCGTGTTGGCTCCGAATACTCCAGACAGATGGATCTGGCGGAGTGGTCATCTTTAAACGAACTCCTGGCTCGCATCGTCGCCATGGGGGTCCCTATAGACTATGATCAGATTGGGCTTAAACCCGATCAGAGAGAAATCAAATCTCCGCTGATCACCCATCATATAGCGGTTGTGGAGGAGCAAAACAACAATTCTTCCCCTATGTTGAAGACGAACTATGTTTGGATTTCCGAGCTCGAAGAGCCGGATAACTGTTTGCGGAACGACACTCCTAGTCCTCCAAACCTGGAATCGGGCATTGGGCCTAGGAAATCGTCTGACATCCCGGAGCCCAATCTAATAAGCTCGGAAGTTTTTTAAGCTCCGGACTCCAAATTGGGTTAGGATTCAGATTTAAAGCCACCCACCCACCACAAGCAATATTTACCAAGCAATTCTGGCCCGCCGGATATATGCAACCTCATGTAAGTACGACAACAGTCTCTGGAAATAGTCCATCACTTTTGGGCCAGATTCCTCCTTGTCAAAGACAAGATTAAAGATTGCCGCGACGAAGACGTGATTTTAGTATTCTATAATAATTGCTCGGACGAAGGAATCCTCAACGCCATAAACCGCCGTCGCGTATTACACTTCGCTGACTTGGAAACCATCATACAGAAGTACTGTGCAATGGAAAGCGGCTGGAAAACCCAGACAACTCACTGGGAACCCTCGCGGGGCACCCGACCCCATAGTGAAGAAAACTAAGCCCATTACGGGACGTGGAACCATTCTTCAGGGATGGCTTGATAGACCATGTAAAATACACACGACACCGGATACCATAGCCACCCACAGCCTTAGAGCATGTTGGATACTCTGGCAAGTGGCCAAGAGCGGCGAGGATATCCTCACTAAAAACACCTCAGAGCGACAAACCCCAGAGGGCGATGACGTCAGAGTATTGACGGTCTTCTAGACTTTAGCTTCAAATAATCGACGCAAGAGGGCACTCCGCGACCTCGCCGAAATCTGCCAAGTCGCAACAATAAACCCCTGGAACGACACAGCCATAACTTTCAACGCTAGTGACAAACCAAAATTCTGGTCAGTCCGGGCACCAGCCTCCTTGGTCCTTAATCCAATTGTGGATGGCTTTCGTCTCACTAAAGTGCTCATGGACGATTTCAGCGGACTAAACCTCATCTACGAGGACACACTCAATAAAATGCAAATAGACAGGAGCCGCATCGAGCAAAGTAATAGGACCTTCCGAGGAATCATTCCCAGCCGGGAGGCACGATGCACAGGGAAAATTACACTCGACATGGTATTCGGCATGGCGGAGAACTATCGGTCCAAAGAGATAACCTTCCAAGCGGCCCCTTTCAAACAGTGGATATCACGCCCTGTTGGGGCGAGATGCATTCACATTCTTTCAAGTTATACCCCATTACGGGTATATGAGCTCAAGATGCTCGGGCCCAGCGGTATTATCACTATTGCCAGTGATCCGGACATAGCCCTCTGCGCCGAAAACAAAGCCGCGTCCCTGACCCTTGAGGCACTGTCCGAGGCCCTCGCGGCCGAAGAGTTAACCGCCCTACGCTCCACGGTGGATTGGGACGACATAATCCTTGATAAGAGGCCCAAATCCACCTCCTTTAAACCAGCGGATGAAGTAGTCAAATTTCAAGTCCACCCGACGGACCCCAAGAAGAAAGCTTCCATCGGAGCACAACTGGACCCAACAGTTGACGCCGCACTATGACCGTTCCTACACGAGAACCGAGACATATTCGCCTGGCACCCTTCGGATATGCCAGGAATCCCACACAGGTTCGCCGAACACAGCCTCAATATATTGAAGGGATATAAGCCGGTCAAGCAAACACTGCGGCGCTTTTCCGAACCCAAACGACAAGCTATGGGGGAGGAGCTAGCCAAGTTAATCGAGGCCGGATTCATCCGAGAAATAAAACACCCGCACTAGCTAGCAAACCTAGTGATGGTACCTAATAAGGATAAATCCTGGCGCCTATGCGTCAATTTCAAAGACCTCAATAAGGCTTGCCCTAAGGATCCCTTCCCCATCCCCCGCATCGATCAGATTATTGATGCTACGGTATGACACGACTCACTGTGTTTCCTTTACGCATACTCCGGATACCATCAAATCAAAATGAAGGAGTCAGATCAAGCCGCAACGGCATTCATTACCCCATACGGGCCTTTCTACTTCAACACTATGCCCTTTGGGCTTAAAAACGCCGGTGCCACCTACCAACACATGATTCAAACATATGTGGATGACGTTGTCATCAAGACTAAACACGTCGATTCATTAATAGATGACCTGCGTCTCACATTCGACAACCTCGTGACATATGACATCAAGCTCAATCCGAAAAAGTGTGTTTTCGGCGTTCCCGCTAGAAAACTGTTGGGCTTCATCATTTCCAAAAGAGGAATTGAGGCAAATCCAGCCAAAATCCGAGCTTTGTCACAATTGGCTACACCAACAGACCATAAACAGGTCGAAAAACTAGCTGGATGTGTGGCAGCTTTAAGCCACTTTATCTCCAGACTAGTTGAAAAAGCATTGCCACTTTATCGCCTTCTCCAACACACCGACCACGTCGAGTGGACGGATGCGGCAATGATCGGACTGGAAAAAAATTAAGGCTCTTTTAGCGAGAAACCCAATCCTGGACGCACCAAACGTCGGCGAACCGGTGTTATTATATATCTGTGCAACACACTAGGTGGTGAGCGTAGTGCTCGTCGTTGAGAAAAAGGAGGACGGACACAAGTTCCCACTTCAGAAACTGGTATACTACGTATCCACTGTCTACACACGATGCAAATCCCGGTACCCTCATTACCAAAAGATAACATATGTGGTCTTCATGGCATCCCAGAAGCTACGACACTACTTCCAAGATTGCTCGATCACGGTGGCTTCTGAAGTACCACGCAATGACATAATAAACAACTGCGATGCTACGGGCCAGATTGCCAAGTGGGCCATTGAGCTCCTGCCATTCGACATAACATACAAACCACGCCGAGCCATTAACTCCCAAGTATTGGCCGACTTCGTCGCCGAATGGACAGAGGCCGAACTCCCTAAAGAGTACGGTACATACTCCAACTGGGTCATGCACTTCGATGGCTCTAAAATGCTGGCCGGCTTAGGAGTGGACGTCGTCTTAACGTCCCCCACTAGAGACGCAGTGCAGTACGCACTCCAAATATTATACACAGATTCAAACAATGCAGCCGAATACAAGGCCTTATTGCACGGTCTTCGGATGGCCGCCTCCATGGGCATACAACGCCTGGAGGTGCAAGGGGATTCAAATCTCATGATATCTCAAATAAACGGAGACTTCGACGCCAAAGATCCGAAGATGGCGGCCTATCGTAACGCCATACTGAAAATATCAGCTCGGTTTGAGGGACTCGAGTTTCATCATGTGGCTCGAGAAAGTAATCAAGCGGCGGATGTCCTTGCTCGCATGGGCGCCAAGTGTGACCCCGTCCCACCTAACATCTTTCTGGAAAGGCTCTTCAAGCCATCTGTGGTGTGCCAGGATGAGTGCTGCCACACCAGTCTGGATCCGATCATACCCCCAGGTTCCGAACACAATACCGATATCATCAGGGGTTGAGCCATCGAACTAACACCATCGGCCCATGTAATAATGGCAGTAATTGCCCCATGGACCGAACCCTTCTTGGCCTAGCTTAATAGGCGAGAGCTCCCTGAGGATCAGAATGAGGCTCGCTGCATTGTTCGGCGCTCGAAAGCCTACAAGGTCCATGACGGAGAGCTCTACAAGAAAAGTGCTATCGGAGTCCTTCAAAGATGTATCTCCGAAGAAGAGGGACGGCAGCTCCTGGCCGAAATCCATGCTGGTCTCGCCGGTCACCACGCCGCGGCTCGGGCCATCGTAAGTAAAGCCTTCCATACAAGTTTCTTTTGGCCGACAGCTCGAGAAGATGCACTGGACCTTGTCCAACGTTGTGTCAGATGCCTGCTTTTCGCCAATCAAAGCCATATGCTGCCTACCGCTCTACAAACAATCCCCATTACTTGGCCTTTTGCGGTCTGGGGGCTGGATATGGTCGGACCCCTTAAAGGAGGAAGCCATAAGAAAAAATATCTGCTGGTCATGGTAGATAAATTCACCAAGTCGATATAGGCCAAACCAGTTATAATGACCGAAGTCGGACCAGTGATAGACTTTATATCCGGCGGCGTCCACCGTTATGGTGTCCCACACAACATCGTCATTGATAATGGCTCCAATTTTACAGCCGATGAAGTGAAAACCTGGTGTGCTAACTTGGGCATTAAGCTCGATTACGCCTCCGTCTATCACCCACAAACAAACGGTCAAGTCGAGCGAGCTAATGGTCTTATCATGAGCGGCATTAAGCCTAGACTAGTACGGTCTTTTAAAGAATCAAACAAGCACTAGGTTGAGGACCATGACCAATCGCACTACCGGATACACACCATTCTTCATGGCGTACGGTGCAGAGGCCGTTTTGCCCTGCAACATCATTAATGACTCACCTCGAGTGCACATGTACGAAGAGAGAGAGGCCGAGCTGGATCGGCAGGAGAGTCTAGATGCCCTGGAGGAGGAGCGCGACGTTGCGAAAGCCCGTTCTGCATTCTATCAACAACATGCTCGCACATACCAAAACAGAGAAGTGCGGGCCAAGAATTATAATGTTGGTGAACTCATTCTACGCTTTCCAGAGAAGGAAAAGGACAAACTCAAGCCCAAGTGGGAGGGTCCCTTCATCATATGAAGTTCTCACTGGAGGAGCGTACCGCCTGCGTGATGCATCGGACAATCGCTTAGAGCCGAACCCATGGAATGCCGTCAGACACTGAAGATTCTCCGCCTAGTGCCGTACTCTTTGTTCGTCTTCTTCTCCCTTTGTTTCCATTTTTTCTCTCTTTAATTTTTTCTGTAGCTCTATAGGTCTTGTGCGGCCAAACCGCACACCCATGACCCGCACATCCTTAAATGTATACGCTCATCATACCTGGGGGCTTCTTTTACAGAAGCTTATTATTATTTTCCGAGCATCAAGGTCACCACATATGTGTCCTTTCCTCATATGTACCTTTTCTTCGGCATTATATGCATCGTTATGACTTAAGTTTTTGCAAAGCTGGGTTGCCTGGCTCCTATGCTTATGCCCTATGTTCCCGTTTGCTCGGCTAGGGCATAAAGGTAGCACCTCTACGATTGTTATAGCCGGGTCATCTCGACTTGTACCTCAGACTAGGTGAAGCCAAAAGCTAGCGTTCTTGATGGAATATTAGGTCGGTGGAATAAAGACATTATACCCTAATTACACTGTGAACCGCCAGATGTTACGTATACTGCGATTTTTCAATCACAGTTCGGGTGTGCATACTAACGCATGTCCACCCAGGGAAAGGAACCCTTAACAGAACTATTCTCCCTGGAAGATGTTTCTTACAATCAACAAGTAATATAACATAGCTAGCCGGATACAACTTGTCTGATCAAGCAACTATGACCCCTATGCATGGTTTCCACGCATACCCGAGGCTATGCTGCCGATCCGGTATTCGGAAACACTCCGCACCTTCGGGTCCAGAGGTCAAAGTGAAAAGGTCTGCCATGACAATCGTTTTACAAACCGGCTAGGGACAAATTTGTCAATTTAAGTACATAGTCACTTGGACTCAAAAACTTCTTCCTCCGAGGTCATATACCAAACTAACTGGAATTTCTTGTCCATCTGACCCCCGAGGTCCAACCCGGGCCATAAGATTCGGATTAAGCTTGGTGTGCCGTGTTTTTACCATGGCCCGGGCCTCGTGCGCACCTTCTTGGCAGGCTGATATCTTCCATAAGGGAAAGCGCCGCCGAGACCCTTGGAATAGCTTTACAAGCTCCTCCATACTTCCTGGAGGGGAGGCGGATGGCCACAAAGCTTTGGCGATGCTCCACATTGCTTGCCGAGCTCGCCCGTGCACTTGGGACAGCTCTTGCAGCAGATCGCCTTGTGCTCCAGATATTTCCTCTTCGGGACGGCCAGTCAGCACACCTGCAGACATAGATCTGTCAGCTCATTTTTTTGCTGAATTATACGGAGGTAGGTTCAAAAGCATATTGAATATGCTGCCTTGTAGCCTCCTATTTTCCTTTATGGCATCAACTAGCTGGGCTCGTATATCTTTTATATTTTCGCCCAGCAGGGTGTTGTAATCCTGCAGCTTGTTCTTATCATCCCTGACTCGTGTCAGCACATGTTCGCCTACGGCCTGTCACCTTTCGGCCTCTTCTTTATCCGCCTGTGCGGCTTTCAGTTCCTCTTTGAGTTGATCCGCGGATCCTATCATAAAAAATGCAACGGTATTCACATTACTGGCACATGATTATAATTTCTCTGGATGACGGGGAATATTACCAGGCGGTGCCTTCTTGGACTTCTCCAGTTTGGCGGTAACAACAACTAGTTGAGACCGACACTTTTCCAGCTCATGAGATAGCATGTTGTTCTTCTCTGTGAGTACTTGATTATACAATGATCCTTAAATCAGTTGTTTCAACTGTTTCAAGTCTCAAGGGCTACTGGTACATCATTACCAGATCTGTACAATGCGTACTTACCGACATATCTTCCAAATGCTAGTCAGTGGCTCTGGCAAGCCCGTCCGGAGCAGCTCGGATGTACGCATCAGCTGAGCTGAAGGCATTGAATGCCTCCTTAGTAAAATCAGGGTTGCGAAGAACGGCCCTCCGACGCCGATGATTCATGGCACTCTCCACTTCAGTGTTCGCGATGGATACATTATCCGAATCCCCTGAAGGAGGACAATTCGGCGTCGCTCCCGTGTCAGCCCCCGCCCTAGAGGTAGGGTCTGGAACCTGATTGGTGGAGGCGCGACCGGCAGGATCCCCGGTCATAGTCCGGCGAACAGTCTTCCTTATAAAACATAGCGGACAATTTCACGGTTTGATGTGACTGCCAGAGGGCATATTTAAATCCATAGCTCTTTGATGAAGGCTCGGCCGTGTTGTCATTTGCCTTCCTCTTCAAAGACCCACCTGGCATAGGAGCTGCTCTCTTATGAGATGCCTCTGGTGCGGCATGATGCGCCGAGTGCCTCCCCTTTGGAGCACGAGACAGTGCGGTGGGTGAGGCATAACGAGGAAGCTCTTTCAGAGGAGGTGTCTCCTGGTTACTTACATGTGAGGCAGGAAGGAGGCCAGGATAATCAGCCACGATGGGCAGTTCTGTGCCGTCATAGCTCGCCTAGTAGAAGACTCCCTCTTTGAGTTTTACAAATATGTCCGGATCCTCTTCAAATCCGGGACCGAGGTCCCGGTTATGGTCCTCCGGCTGTGGAGCGAGACTATAAATCTCCGCGATAACCTTCCGCCATTCCTATTGAGAATGGACGGGTAGATGTCTATTGAAAATGACTCGGGGAAAGGATTGAGTAAGGAGGTGGGATTAAAACTCACCCAGCTAGGGGGATTGTACATAGAGAATCCCTCTTGGCGTTTGAGATGAGTAAACTCCTCTTTTTCCCCTTTATACAGATCCGCTAATATTGTGGTCAGGGCGGCAGGGGTATCCAGACCCTTCTGTCTGCAGCATGAGGCGTCATCTTCCCCATTATAGTGCCACATAGGGAGCCCTCTAAATTGGAGTGGCTGAACACCTCGCATTATGGAAATTGCCATTACCTCGACTATTGATAGTCCGGACTAGGCAAGTGTCCTTATCCTGCCCATTAACATCTTGACCTCCGCACTATCTTCCTCCTCGACGCTCCGAGGGCGCCAGCTGTGGTGCTTCCGTAGTGGAGCGCCAAAAAACTCAGGAAGGCCTTGCCGGATTGGGTCTGAGAGAACGACATCCTCGATATAGAACCACTCTGAGGGACACTCTTCGGACGCCTTCTTAGGCATGCCGGATAGGTATCCGGTTCCGGTTATGCGCCATATCTCGGCGCCGCCCACCTCGAATATAGATCCCTTTTGGGAGTGAGGGACAAGGCAGAACAGTTTCCTCAATAGCTCAAAATGAGCCTCGCAGCCCCGCACATCTTTTTCCTGATAAAGGGTAAACGGAAAGGTTACAGTTGGATGTGACTGCCGAGGTGCATACTTGCAAATTCATACCTCTTTGATGAAGGCTCGGCCGTATCTTGCTTTGCCTTCCTCTTGGAAGGCTTACCTGGTATGTGGGACGCTCTCTTTGGAGACGCTCCCAGGGCAGCATGGCGAGCCGAACGCTTCCCCTTCTATGCACAGGACAGTGTGGTGGGTAAGGAGGAATGAGAAAAATCTTTTGGATAAGGTGTCTTTGGATTACTTATGCGTGAAGCAGGAAGGAGTCCGGGATAATCGGCGATAATGGGTACATATGTATCGTCGTAGCTCATTTGATAAAATACTCCATCCTCAAGCTCCACAAATATGTCTGGATCTTCCTCATATCCGGGGTCAAGATCCCGGTTACGATTCTCCGGCTGAGGGGCAAGGTCATGGATCCCCTCGATAGCCTTTCGCCATTCCTGTTATGAGAAAGATAAGACGCTGCCTGTAGAGAATGATTCAGAGTAAAATAATGGAGCTGAACCTTACCCAGCTGGGAGGATTATACATGGAAAACTTTTCTCGGATTTGGAGACAGATGAACTCCTCCTTCTCCCCTTTATACAGCTCGGCCAGTATTTTGGCTAGGGCGGTAGGAGTCTTTTGTCCCTTTCAGCCATAGCATTAGGCGTCGTCTTCTCTGTTATACTGCCACATGGGCAGCCCTCTATATTGAAGTGGCTGGACCCCCCGCGTTATCGAAATCGCCATCACCTCGGCTACTGACAATCCGGACTGTGCAAGCATTTTAATCTTGCCCAGCAGCAGGCTGATCTGTGCGCTATCCTCTTCCTCGAGGCTCCGAGGGCGCCAGCTATGGCATTTCTTCAGGGGAGCGTTTGAAAACTCGGGGAGGCCCATGTGGACAGGGTCGGGTAGAGCGACTTTGTCGATGTAGAACCATTCAGATGGCCACTCTTCGGGAGCTTTCTTCGGCGTGCCGGACATCCCATCCCGGCGATGCGCCACACTTCGGATCCTCCCACTTCAAAAATTGACCCACCTTGATTGCGAGGGATGAGGAAGAACAGTCTTCTCCACAAATCGAAATGGGCCTCGCAACCCAGGAATAGTTCGCATAAAGCGACACAGCCCGCGATGTGCAGAACGGAGGCTGGAGTAAAATTATATAGCTGGAGGCTGTAGTACTCCAGAAGCCCTTGAAGGAATGGGTGAATTGGGAACCCCACGCCCCTCAGCAGATAGGGGACGAAGCACACTCGTTCTCCCGCAGACGGATTGGGGAAATCCTCCGCCGGGGTTTTTCCGTTGAAGGAAGCCAATCCTGCTCAAACAGGGACCAGATCTGTAGGAGGAAGAAATCCTTGCATTTGCAGTTTTGCTAATTGGCTGTGGGGCATGGAGCACCTCTCCCACTCGCCCCTCTCTAGGTTGGAATGGGAGGAGGAGCTGGGAATGTTGGCCATGTTGGAATGGTTTTTCCTGGCAGTGCCTGAGGATTTTCTCCACGTGATGCTGAAAGGATCTGAGATCCAATTTTTTTAAATAGACCCTCTTTCTTGCAGAGCTAGGGTGATATTTGCAAAAAATACCCTGACTATCCACATTCGCCTGACATGTGGAGGATGGAGTCATAAATGCACAGAAGCCGAGGGGAGTGGCGTTGAATTAAAAGCCAAACACCCTACTTGGAGGACGTCGGAGGAGGAATCCGCCTTGCAATGCCGAAGACAATCTGAGCGCTGAATACCTCGTCATTGAAGCCTGGTTCGAGGGCTACTAAGGGAGTCCTGGATTAAGGGGTCCTCAGGCGTCCGGCCTATTAGCCATGGGCCGGACTGATGGGCTGTGAAGATACGAAGACCGAAGACCATACTCGTGTCTGGATAGGACTCTCCTTGGCATGGAAGGCAAGCTTGGCGACCGAATATGTAGATTCCTTTCTTTGTCACCGACCTTATGTAACCCTAGATCCTCCTGGTGTCTATATAAACCGGAGGACTTAGTCCGGATAGCATACTCATTATCATAGCCATACAAGCTAGACCTCTAGGGTTTAGCCATTACGATCTCGAGCTAGATCAACTCTTGTAATACTCATATTCATCAATATCAATCAAGCAGGACGTAGGGTATTACCTCCATAGAGAGGGCCTGAACCTGGGTAAAACATCATGCCCCTTGTCTCATGTTACCATCGACCTTAGACGCATAGTTCGGGACCCCCTACCTGAGATCCGCCGGTTTTGACACCGACACTTGCCTCATGGGGCTTGGCCCCTCGTGAGGGTCTTGTCTTGATGGTCGCATAGATGGGCCGTACCAGGCCATCGATGGAGCCACGCCGTGGGCTCTGGGCAGGCAAGTCTTGGTACCGTAGTTCCCAGAACGCCCACAATAGCCCCCGGGCCCAAGGCACGATCGGACTTGGTTCGAGGCGAAACCAAAGGGCAAGGGCGAAGCGCCACGACCCCCAATTGCCTATGGACTAAGTCGACGAGTGGCGCTTAATGGGAAGTTGGCATATCCACTTCCCCATGCCACCTCAGCAACTGTCCGACTTGACAACTGCCTGGCATACGCGGCCCAACCATCATTGCCCACTGTGGTTGCCTTCTCCTCCCCTTACTTCTAGCGAGCTTGCGCCTTCTTCACCAGATTCCACACCAGCTCCAATCCACTCTGCCGCCATGGCTCCCAGGACGAAGAAGGGGAATGCCCGTGTGGCCACGGATCCCTCACCGGGGATGGAATCAGTGCTAGACTGGTCCATGGTGATCAACCAGGAGGGGCTGGACAAGGTCCGGAAAGCCCTTGCCACCGATTCCAACGAGTGGAAGGCGACGACGGTCTAGCCTACCTCCCGGGCTGTAGTTGATATGGAGGCCACCGATATCCCCCATCATCTCCGTGCTCTCTTCGGCGGCCTCCTACCTCCGTTCTCCGATTTCTTCAACGTCGTGCTTCCGCATTACTAGATCCACGCGCTGCATCTGGATCCTGGATCCATCATTCTTTTCTCTGCTTTCGCCTTCTTTTGTGAGGCCTTCATGGGCATTGCTCCATCCGTGGCCTTGCTCCGCCATTTCTTATCGCTCCACCTGGTCGACGGCAGGAAACACTTCAGCATGTGTCGTTGCAGGAGGTAGCGGCGACCGCCAGATCGGGAATCGACTTCACGCTCCGCCCGGATGCGAGGGGGTTCCGGAAGCAATGGGTGTATGTCAATGCCGCCATGCTCAGCCCGCTGCTCCTTCTTCCGTCAGTGCCAGTGGAACAAAGCTCCGGTTAGGGGCACGCGGACCTCGCCGACCCGCGTGTCATGCACATCTTGTCTAGGCTGGCCGAGCTGAAGCAGGCTGGGGTGACGATGGCGATGGTGGTGAAGGAATTCATTCGGCGGCGCATCGCTCCACTCCAGTGCCTTACTCGCCTAATGTGGGCCTTCACCGGCCCTACGACCCCCATGAGGCATCAGGTGCCTTTGCTCCCTCTCAACACGTTGCGCAGGGTGCTGTAGCTCCTGACAGGTGGGGATCCCGCCATGCTTCCCCTAGAGGGATGCCCTTCGTACCATTGCCTGAACGGGAAGGCCTTCGTTGAGAAGATGCCGCACTTCGACAAGTGGGAGCTGCTCCCCGAGGGACACGGGGTGCCTCACGACGACCCCCTCTTGGTGGCTCCTGTGCTCGTAGGTCTTGTGGTGCGCGCTCCAGAGGTGGTCGCGGGGGAGCAGGCACCACTGAGCGCGCTCGAGGCAGTCGCTGGTGAGCACGCACCACCGTGCGTTCCTGAGGTGATGGCCTCCACCCCCACAGCCGGTATGGGAGGAGCTCAGCCCATGAACATAGCTTTCACCCCTACCGTGATGGGCTACGCGCCAGCCTGCGGCGTGTCCTTTCCAGACCTCGGGGCTCCCCACAAGAGGAAGGGGTTCGGGAGCCACTGCGGCCCCATCCCACGGGCCGTCAAAAAGAGGAAGTGGATAGCCCTGGATGAGTAAGTACCTTGCCCTCCTTGATCCTCACATATTGCGTCCTTTTTCTAAATTTTGCCCCTCAGGATCCCTTCTGTCGCGGAGGTGAGCCCGTCCGTAGCGCGACCTCCAGACGCCTCTATTCTTGTTGCGACCCCAGGCCTCTTGAGTCATGCGGCTGCGCGTGAGGTGTTGTCTGTACATGAGGCGAGGCCGCCCCTAGGGGGCTGTCGGAGTAATGGGCCACGGGTAGGCCAACCCGAGCCCCAGAACCTTTCAAGACATCGGGGCAGGCTGCGCCCCTCAAGACCCCAGGACGAAGAGCCGCCTTCTGAGAAGTCGGCGGCAAGACGGCCGACTGCCCACACACGGCCGAGTCCCAGGCACGACTTCAGGATAAGCCGACTCCTGACTGGCGACTTCCAGAGAAGCCGGGTTTGGCGAGTCGGCCCGCGACTCCAATGAGCCCATATCCTCATCGGGAGGGGCAGGACCGGGGTGTGGCTATAGTAAAGCCCGCTCCCGCCCCTTACTAAGGGCAGGCATGGCCACAGCATGCCGTACCAGGGGAGATCTCCGTGCGGCGTGGCACTGTTGTCGTGCCGGCCCTGACATCAGCGCCGAAGGACCAGTCCAGCGCCCATGATGGCTTGTCTGTACGACCCTGGGGGGCGGGTCCCACCAGTCAGTGGGACCCTAGGAGGCGGCGAGTGCGCCACCAGTCGGCCCCCGGAGTCGGCCAGACCCTCCCCCGAGGCCCACACGCCATTAACCAGATGTGACGGAGAGTGGCAACAGTGATCGCCTGCCAGGCGGTGGGGCTGTTGCCACGACCCCATGACCAAGCACGTGTCCTCAGAAGCACGGCCACAAC
>NW_024120641.1:0-14029 GCF_003073215.2 Triticum urartu
ACACTGTCGAGTGGTATGCTTCGGGTAAATGAAATTACCCTCTTCATCTTTTTTTGGTGTGGATGTGGCCTCGCAAATCCAGCACATCGTTTCCATCTTGATCTTTTACTTTCTTGGGGTTCACGACTCCTTGGGCTTCCCCTTGAACTTTCCTCAAGTCACAGCTAAGGCTCCACCAGGAGCGGCTGGCTCGGCCTTGCGCTTTTGTTTCCGACTGGAGTTACCTCCTCCAGTTTCATGGGCGACTGCTTTGTGCTTGCCACTCCGGAGTCGGTCTTCTTCTTCACCGTTGGCATATTTGGTGGCAATTTCCATCATCCGAGTCAGAGTCATATCTCCTGTCCGACCGAACTTCATATTCAACTCCCGATACTTGACGCCTTCTTTAAAGGCACAAATTGCCTGATGATCAGACACATTCTCCACCATGTGATGCAATGTGATCCATCTCTGGATATAATCCCTCAAAGACTCATTCGGTTTCTAAACGCAACACTGTAATTCGGTCAGCCTTGTCGGCCGTTTGCAAGTACCCTCGAATGTTCTGAGAAATACTTGGGCAAGATCTTCCCAAGTATAAATAATGCTTGGTGCTAACTGATTCAGCCATGCTCTAGCCGAGCCCTCCAGCATCAGAGGAAGGTGTTTCATGGCCACTTCATCATTGCCGCCACCAATCTGGACAGCCACTCGGTAGTCTTCAAGCCAAGTATCAGGCTTGGACTCACCGGTGAACTTACTCACTCCAGTCGCCAACCTGAAGTTGGGGGGAATCACCGCAGCCCTGATGGCTCTGCTGAAGCATTCTTGACCTGACACATGCACTCTGATGTTGGTTGGTAGATCTCTGTCATGACCCTCTCGGTGAGCTCTGTTTCTGTCGACCAAGCCCTGAACGAGAATAGATCTCCCATCAAAGCCCGGCTCTCTGGGTCGACTGGAATCCCTCGCCCCATACTGTGAGGGCGCCTGTCATCATGTTGCCGAGGCACGTACGACCCACTCCTTGGGGGAGGTGTGGGCACTCGACGACGATCATCGCGATCGACTCGGTGGTCATACTTCCCACGATTTCTGTACTGATCTTGTCGGTCTCCACGTCCCTCACGCCTCGGGGGTGATCTTGGGCTGTGAGCCGACTGAACTGTGTCCGCAACCACGGACCTGCTATGGATCCTATTCTGCGACTGAGATACTGTTGTATTCTGCTCTCCTGCTGCACGGAGCAAAGCTCGGATCTGCACCAGACCTCGACCAGCTTCTGACTAGGAAGGTTGGATCGACTCCGCTATCCGGGCTGCAGCTGCGAGGTTCTGGATCGGAGTTCGGTATACCTGAGTCAGAGGCAGAAAAAGTTGACGTCGACTAGGTTCGGGAGCACGCTGCCGAGCACGCTCGTCGAGTGCGCGCTGGAGGTTCTCCAGTCGAGTGCGCTCAGCCAAGTTGGCTAGGCGCGCCGACTCCAAGGCCTGGGCCTCAGGGGTTTCTCCTATGATAGGAGTGTGCAGTGCATCCATGTTCCGGCGGCGAAGCTCTTCTCTCCGCTGCGAAGATAGGGGTTCGGGGCGGTACTCTTCATGAACACATGACGGATCGCTTTCCCCATCGCCCCCGTCTTCACGGGTGAAGCCAGGAGGACTGCGTGGCCCATTGAGCATCAAAACTTCCGCCGCTGGGTCGCTGCTATCGCACTCGGATGCAGTCTCTACGGAGCCAGTCGACAGATTGAACAAGCCGTAGAGAGTTTCGTCGGGCTCGATTGCCGCGACTTGAGGGGTGGCCGACTGGCGAGCCACCGCACGCTTCATCCACTGCTGAAGCCTCGATCGGCCGGAACGGTTGCTCCGACGGGCCGCAGGGAGGGGATAAACTGCAGGAGCCAACTGATACTGGGTCGACGACTGCCGCAGGAGGACGTCACGGACGCACGCCCGAAAGTGCGTTGCCCCGCGGACGGGGAGTGCGTCGACGTCGAGTGGAGCCTCCTGAAGCCAAGCGGAGTCGTCGGCGACAAACACGAGCGCGCCGAGATGGATCTCGCGGCCCTCGGCCAAACCTCCGCCTGAAACCATGATGAAGGGGATCGGAAAAATTGCAACTTCTCCAAAAAGTTGCTAAGACACCTGCCCCACGGTGGGCGCCAACTATCGTGGTTCTAAGTCTGACAGTAGAATGGGGGTAGGTATGTAGACGCAAGATCCTAGCTATGGAGGAGTTGTACACGCGAGTTTTACGTGTTCAGGCCCTTCTCAAAGGGAGTAACAGCCCTAGGTCTCGGAGCCCGGAGGCGGTCGACTGGATATATGCGTGTGAGTTACAGGGGGTGCGAACCCTTGTCCCGGAGGAGGGGGGTGGCTTATATAGAGTGCGCCAGGACCCCAGCTCCCCTCCGTTACGCAGGGTTCAATGTTCACAAAGAAGGAGTGTTACTGGTAACGTCCGAAGTAAAGTGCTGTAAATGACTATTAAAGCTATGACTTAATCCCGACCGTTATAGAGTGAGAGGCTCTTCATCTTCTGGTAGTCGAGTGGTTGTTCGCACGGTCGAGTGTCCTCAAGAATGTCGAGTGGAACATGGCTTTATGGTCGAGTGGACAATGAGTCTTCTTCGATTGCTTCTGGTTCTTCTAGGGATGTCCTTGGGGAGGGTATCTTGACCAGACCTATGACCCTACCCTAGGTACATAACTTCATCACCCCCTCCTTCCTTCTCTTCACTTTTCCCTTTCCTTCCCTCCTACTCCTACTACATGGAAGGGGGGAATCCTACTCCCGATGGGAGTAGGACTCCCCAGGGTGCGTCATAGTAGAGGGCCAGCCCTCCCCCTCATCCACTACTTTATATTTGGGGAGGGAACCCCATGGAGACACACAAGTTGATCATTGATCTTTTAGCCATGTGCGGTGCCCCTCTCCACCATAATCCACCACAGTCATATCGTAGCGGTGCTTAGGCGAAGCCCTACATCGGTAGCTTCATCAACACCGTCATCACACCATCGTGCTGACGGAACTCTCCCTCGAAGCTCTACTGGATCGTGAGTTCGTGGGACATCACCGAGCTGAACGTGTGCAGATCGCGGAGGTGTCGTACGTTCGGTACTAGGATCAGTCGATCGTGAAGTCATATGACTACATGAACCGCGTTGTCATAACGCTTCCGCTTACGGTCTATGAGGGTACGTGGACGACACTCTCCCCTCTCATTGCTATGCATCACCATGATCTTGCGTGTGCGTAGGAATTTTTTTAAAATTACCACGTTCCCCAACACGTGCGTCTACCCTCTCATTAGTATATAAGAGGCTTAGGATACAGGTGCCCTATTAGGACATGACTCCATATCCTATCTACACACCATAAGGCTCAAAGACCAACTGTAACCTAACTTGTAAAGTAATATTCGACAAAATTCTAACAAACTCCACCTTGGCGAATATTCTCCACATCCTTGGATTCATCCATGCGTCGAACCTCCATGTACATTAGACTTGAGATATGCCATGAGCACCACTGCTACTCCCAGACCCCACATGAATCCACCTGCAACTGTAGTCCCTTCTCGTCTTCTTCACAGTCAACACTCGAGCAAAATTAAGTTCCTCTTTACTCTACTTTGTGCTTCCAACTTTTGGGGTATCCGTTCAGTGCAACATCGATCACTTATATGCGTGAAAGTGAACAACTCACATATCGGATATCACATATAAGAGTTACATGAACTCAAGATCACCACACTTTCTTGACCGTCTATCTGAAACTTCAAGGAAATTCACCGTCACCCTGTGTCACCCTGAGTCAAATTCGTAGTTGTCTCACCCTTTTCTCGGATAGTCTCTGACATGTCCCATCGCTATAACACTCAGGTCCTCCTGTACTTGTCATCCGCACTTTGCCATGTGCACTGAACACCATAGAATATATGGCCATTGTTGGGAAACGTAGCATGCAATTTCAAAAAAATTCCTACGCCCAAGCAAGATCTATCTAGGAGATGCATAGCAACGAGACGGGGGGAGTGTGTCCACGTACCCTCATAGACCGAAAGCGGAAGTGTTTGACAACGTGGTTGATGTAGTCGAACTTCTTCTCGTTCCGATCGATCAAGCACTGAACGTACGTCACCTCCGAGTTCTGCACATGTTCAGCACGATGACGTCCCTCGAACTCTTGATCCAGCAAAGTGTCGAGGGAGAGTTTCATCAGCATGACGGCATGGTGGCGGTGATGGTGAAGTGATCCATGCAGGGCTTCGCCTAAGCACTACGTGAATATGAACGGAGGCGCAAACTATGGAGGGAGGCGCTGCACGCGGCTAACAGAGGTTGTTGTGTGTTCTAGGCACCTCCCCCCTCATATATATAGGTGGAAGGGAGAGGGAGCAGCCAAGGAGGCACCCAAGTAGTAGGAATCCTACTTGGGGCCCTAGAGCAATTCGCCCCCCCCCCTTACCATAACTTCCGGAGGGGGAAGGAAGGGGGAGGCCGAATCCCTCCCCTTCATTTCTCTCTTCTCCTCTTTCCTTCCCCTCCTATTTCGGTCTACATGGGGCGCACCAGCCCCTTAGGGTCTGGTCTGTACCCCTCTTGGCCCATTAGGCCCATGTAGTTGCCGGGGGGATGCCCGGAACCCCTTTCGGTGACCCGATATGTACCTGGTACCCCCGGAACACTTCCGGTGTCCGAATACCATCATCCTATATATAAATCTTTACCCATCGACCATTTTGAGACTCCTCGTCATGTCCGTGATCTCATCCAGGACTACAAACAACATTTGGTCACCAAATCACATAACTCATATAATACAAAATCTTCATCAAATGTTAAGCATGCGGACCCTATGGATTCGAGAACTATGTAGACATGACCGAGACACCTCTCCGGTCAATAACCAACAGCGGAACCTGGATGCTCATATTGGTCCCTACATATTGTACGAAGATCTTTATCAGTCGTACCGTAATGACAACATACGTTATTCTCTTTGTCATCGATATGTTACTTTCCCGAGATTCGATCGTCGGTATCTACATACCAAGTTAAATCTTGTTACCAGAAAGTCTCCTCACTTGTTCCGTAATACATCATCCCGCAACTAACTCATTAGTCGCACTGCTTACAAGGCTTATTATGATGTGCATTACCGAGACAGCGCAGAGATACCTCTCCGATACTCGGAGCGACAAACCCTAATATTGATCTATGCCAGCCCAACAAACACCTTCAGAGATACCTGTAGAGCATATTTATAATCATCCAGTTATGTTGTGACGTTTGATAGCACACAAGGTATTCCTCTGGTATCCGAGAGTTGCATAATCTCATTGTCAAAGGAATATGTATATGACATTAACAAAGCAATAGCAATTAAATTGAACGATCAATATGCTAAGCTAATGGATGGGTCTTGTCCATCACATCATTCTCCTAATGACGTAATGCCGTTCATCAAATGACAACACATGTGTTGGTGCAGCAAACCCTGGGTCTGTTGCCTAGATTGTGCACAGGCACGGGAATAAGATCAAGGCTCCAACCCAGGCCAGAGTACAAGGAACCAAGAACTCCGAAGAAATAACATGCAGATCAAGAGGACCAAGGTCAAGCCAGAGGATCAAGATACCACCAGGAGAAAAGCCTCCCTTGCCGGGCAGGCGAGCTCGACAAGGACGGGTCCACCCCGGGAAGAAGACGTCCAAGGCGTCCCAGCAGGGCCTGTCGGGACTCGCGGAGGCAGAACCACCTCACCCAACCACTCCGGCACGACCCACGTCGTCAATCAGTGCGGTGTCAAGCCGCAAGGTGACTAAGTGGCAGCCATTCGCCACATGGCGGCCTCTTTCTACAGGAGATGCCTACAGATGACACCTGTCCTGCGACATGTCAAGCAAGAAGGCGTGGAGCTGGCAAGATAGCCCGTCAAGGCTTACCCGGGCACCCAATGACATGACATTGAGTGGCGCATTTAATGCGCCCTGTCAGCCTGTAGAGTTAGGTATGATAGCACTGTTTGCTATCTTATCAATGCATAATGACTACTTTGCCATTGTGGTAACCCCTTAATCTATAAAAGGAGGCGCATGGAAACCGTAGAAAGGGTTAGAAGGTTGGACAACTCACACCCCCATACGTGCGTAGCCACTTCCGCCCTTGTCGGGCAAGTGTACTATATGCTCCACCACTTCTCTTCCACCATCAATCCACCAAAGCAGGAGTACGCCTCACGGCAGCCCGAACCTGGGTAAAATTTCTTGTGTGATCTCTACCGCGCTGCCCCACGCTAGTCTGCTCTTTGTGCAACGTGACGCCCCCCCCCTGCCGAACCAGCGAGGGGCCCTCTGGCCCCATAGGTGGCCGTGGTTTCCCGCGACATCTTTGGCGCGCCAGGTAGGGGGACCGCTTGCGCGAACCTAAAGGCATGCGTAGTGCATCATCTTCATCACCATCTTCACCTTCGACGGTGCCGCCAACCATGGCGCCTAAGAAGTAATGCGGTGCTTCGGTTCATCCATCCACCTCGAAGGCTCCGCCGCTCGCGGTTTCTGGTGCCGCGGGGGATGCGGAGGCGCACGCGAACATGGACGCTGCTGGGGACATGATCAGAGCGGGAAACACCATCACCACTTCCCTCGCGGCCGACGCAGGAGCGGAAGGCATTGGAGAAGAACGACATCAGCAACGGCCCGACAACCAGGCTCCACAAGGTACGGGTGAAGGGGTTACTCCGTCCACGCCCTCTCCCCCACCGACGGGCACAGTGATAACCCACAAGTATAGGGGATCGCAACAGTTTTCGAGGGTAGAGTATTCAACCCAAATTTATAGATTCGACACAAGAGGAGCCAAAGAATATTTGCAAGTATTAGCAGTTGAGTTGTCAATTCAACCACACCTGCAGATTAATTATCTGCAGCAAAGTGATCAGTAGCAAAGTAGTTTGATAGTTTTGATAATAGTGACAGCAGCAATGGTAACAGTAACAGTGATAGCAGTAGATTTGTAGCAAGTGCAACAATAATGATAGCAGTAGTAACTTAGTGATACGTCTGCAACGTATCTATAATTTATGAAGTATTCATGCCATGTTTACAACAATTTTATATGGTTTTGGTATGATTTGTATGGAACTAACCCAGATTGACGCTGTTTTCAGCAGAACTACTATGGTGTTGTTTTTTGTGCATAAATGAAAGTTCTCCAAATGAGCTAAAACTTTTTGATGATTTTTTTGGAACAAAAGAGACCCTCAAAGCTACGTGGGAGGGCCAGAAGAGCCACGAGGAGGGCACAATCCACCAGGGCGCGCCTGGTGGGCCTGGCTTGCCCCGGTGGGTTGTGCTCACCTCGAGGCCCATCTTAGCGCGAAACCAATGCCAAAAAATCCTATAAATAGAGAAACCATCATAAGTAACCCTAACTCAGAAGTTCCACCGCCGCAGGCCTCTATAGCCACTGAAAACCAATGTAGAACCCGTTCCGGCACCCTGCTGGAGGGGGAAATCATGTCCGGTGGACATCTTCATCATCCCGGCGGCCACCACGATGAGGAGGGAGTAGTCCACCCTCGGGGCTGAGGGTTTGTACCAGTAGCTATGTGTTTAATCTCTCTCTCTCTCTCTCGTGTTCTTGAGATGTCATGATCTTGATGTATCGTGGGCTTTGTTAATATAGTCGGATCATATGGTGTTTTCCCCTCTCCTTCTCATTGTGAATTGAGTTTTCCCTTTGAGATTTTATTTTATCGGAATGAATACTTTTATGGATTTGAGAGCACTTGATATATGTCTTGCACATGAATACTCATGGTGACAATGCACTACTAGGGAAAAGCCTAGCAGCAGTGCGGGTTTTGGGCCTCTCAGTAGCGCGGGGACCGGTGCTACTAATAAGGCGCTATAGCTAACGTATAGCAGTAGCGCCTATTGTCCCACGCTACTGCTATACATGAATAGCTATAGCGCTCTTTAGAAAAGGGCGATGCTGATATTATCTGCAGCACTGTTTACTGGGAAGCGCTACTGGTAAGGCGGCTCTACTGCTAAATTTCCCCCCTCGCTACTACTAGTTTTATTAGTTTTTTTCCCTGCATATTTGTTTTGCCTTTGAATAGGCTTTATACAATAAGATTTAGCATATCATACACATACAAATGTAATCATAGCATATACATACAATTAGTCTCATCCAATCATGTCATCATCATAATCATCATCCAACACAAAGTGGTCTCTCGTCATCATCTCAAAAATAGCGATACAAGTCTCGATTACTTGCAAATTCATCGTCATCCATCTAAACAATGATATACACGAGAAGAGCTATCACTTTGAGTACATGAGTTCGTATCCCTCTCTCGCATTAGCGTGAACCTACACTAACTAATGCCTGTCGCTTGGAAACCGGAAACCGGTACACCTGGGCCTGACACTCCGACCACTTGTCGTATATATACTCCTGGCATAGCACTTCTTCGCCATCTATGATCTATGCACCTTCATCGTCACATGAGTCGATGATATGCAACATATATAGTTGTGCAACAGAAAGAGACATACTTGGCAAAAATAGAAACAACATATCATAAGCATTAATAACAAAGTTCATTGTACCCCCAAAATGCCCTAACTAGAGTGATTTTCGCTAGTCGAAGAGGAGGACGGTTTAATTACATCACAAATAAAGTTTCACCATGCATAACTCAAAGTTTGTCATACAGAAAGTATGGACTAAACGGACACATTCTCATATATCGACAATCACTCCAATATGTCGTTCCATCCATCCAAGTCAGGGAGATAGTCCTCGAGCTTAGTGAAAGGCTTCATGTCGAGCCGCTGAGAGGCTATCCATGTTCGGACGTCTTCCCGCGACATTTGTACTTCTCCGTCGAACATCCCTATTTTTCCGACGACCTCCTTCATGATGATTTGGGCAAGTTCGCGCTGGATGTTATAGAACTCAGCTCGAAGTCGATGATCCTCGATATCTCCTATGTCCTTTGCCCATTGCAGAATATGGGCATCGCCAGATCTAGGAGACATGTGAAGGTTCTGGTGATCCCGTCTGTACTCCAGCATGTGGTGTAGGACATAGAATCCATCATTAAGAGAATCATCCGGTTGCTGGATGCAGCAGAAGTCAGTCTTCTGGCCGAAGGCGACCCTGCCACCCCTTCTCTTCTTGTCCAGACCTCTCCACCCCCTGCTTGGTAGTAAAACATAGCACTGTCGAGAACATCCTTGATGTGGGTGTAATCCTTTTTGTGAATGTTCTTCGACGAGTCCAAGTAAAGAGCGTGGGAGAATCAGTGGTAGAGGATGATGAGGATGGCGCGCCCGCCGCTGCACAAAATAAGTGTACCTCAAATTAATTAGCCTCCACCGTGCAAATGAATGATTGAAATCGAAGGAAGGATAGCAGTGTGAATGACTTACACAGGATGATAAGGCACGAGAATCGCCTCCTTGTCCTTATTGGCGAGCATGAAACTGACGATGTAATCCCTCGCGTATTCACGGTGCTTTGCGCAGACTCCCAAGAAGCCCTCGTGCATGTAGTACGGGTCAGCGACACAGATATGAGATATCTGCTCAACCCCGATGATGTAGTTCATGTGCAAGGCATAAAGGCAGACAAACGTAAAATCCAGCTTCTTCACGTGAAACATGTCGAATATGTAATCGACTCGGAGGAAGAACTTATCCGCGTGGAAGCTGTCGACGTACGACATTTGCCGCGGAATGTTAACCACGTAGAGTGGGTATCCTGGATCTTTCGAGGCAATGAGGCCTTTCTCTACCCACAGCACATCATCATGGAGTCTCCTTAGATCGCCGAATCTGGCCCGTAGCGCTGTTGCAGGTAGGATATGCCATTTATCCGCA
Organism: Triticum urartu; assembly: GCF_003073215.2. Lineage (NCBI taxonomy): Eukaryota > Viridiplantae > Streptophyta > Magnoliopsida > Poales > Poaceae > Triticum > Triticum urartu. Next base: position 9,887 of record NW_024120641.1, read on the forward strand.
TCGGGGTTATCTATACGGTCCTAAAGCCGAGGCTGCTGAGGTGGCTGGATCATAGAATCAGCTTTTTTTGCCTTTCCTCGCTCGCTTCCTAGACTTCTTTACTACCGGAAGGTCGTCCATAATACGTTGAGACGGCAATTCAGGCACCGACTCATGACGCTCAAACCCTGAGGAGGAGCGAGTATAGACATACTGTTCAGCACCATCGTCGTCCTCATCCTCATCCATGGCGACGTCATCAGCGACTAATGGAGCCTCCTCCTTACCCCGTCCACTATCACCCAACCCGACACCCGACGCTAATTGGGTAGGTGGGGTGTTGATGTTAATACCTTGTTGAGGCTGCGTGCTCGTGGGTGTGCTCCCGGCCACCTCCAGACGAAGCAGACTCTTTGGCCACAATAGGACCCACCCATTGCAACAATCACCAAGTCACGGCGGTGTCTCCTCGTCATCCCCCACTAGTATTGGAGGAGGCAAATTCTCGTGGCCCGATTTGACACTGGCCACGGAAACCTTGAAGACGTTCGGGGGGATCGGCCGGCTCTGGAACAATGGTTCCTTCGGCTCCATTATCGTCGCCTTCCCCACATCCACCTTCTGGTCGACGATGGTGTACAATATGGTGCACGGGGTTTTGTCGGCCTACAAAGAAAAGTCTGCGACGTGAGACATCCAAAAGGCAACGAAAACGGGAGATTATACATTTATATTGAAGGGGGCCGGTGTGACAGATACCGTGAGGGCGTCGAGCTCAGTCAAAGACGAAGCACCACCGAGCACGTCCGGTTGGGGAGCCGGTGCGGGAGCAGGTGCTGGTGCAACATTAGTCGAGCTGATCCCCAAGAAGTCAGCAAGGGGAAAGTCCTCTGCATTTCTTTTTCTGGATTTTGCCTTGTCCAAGTGATAACGCCCGTCACCAAGGAAGTAGACAAATCTAAAACCACCTGTTTTGCGGCAGCTACCGCTGTTGCGACTGTCTGAGATGATTTCTTCTCAACCGCAATCTCAACCTTCTTGTCGATGTTTTCTTCAGTTAACCTCCGTCTTTCCTTTCTCTCCTCCGTGGTCTCACGGTAGTACTTCTTCCACGTGGCGCTGTCTCCGACACCGTGCACGCGTCCATACAACGGTCGAGTATCCGCCGGTTGTCGTTTCAATATGTTCAACGCCCGGTTGAATGGAGTGTCCCACTTGGGCCTCGCCAATGCCTCAGACGGCGAGTCGCTTTCGGCCGCAATCCGGTGCTGCTCTCTCTGCAAAAGGAACAAGGATCATTTACAAATATGACTAACGTGTGAAGTCAAATTGATCAGAAACTAAAATTACGAGCAGTCTCATGAACTTCGTAATGACCGGTTTTGTCTCGTAAACCTTCTTCACTGGGTCCCAACGGTGCCGGGCCCTGAGGACGTCACGCTTTCGCGGGACGGTGAAATCCGCCAAGGGGTCTGGGATGCCCAGACTCGCGGTTTCCGCATCCTCCTTGGCCCATCTGGACCTCTTTCCGCCATAACCACGGCTTTCGAGGTGGTGGCTCCCAATGTTCGTCTCTTGAAGCCCCTTCATGTACTTAGACTTTTTTTTGGCAGCTTCGGCCTCGCAAGCCTCCTTAAATATTTGAAACTGCTCTTCCGTGATTGTCGGATTATCCTTTACAATCTCGGAGTAGTGTTCCTTCTTGTCGATGATCCTTGCTTTCACTCGATTTTTCCAGGCGGCCAACGCGTCGCTAAACTTGGTCATGGCGTGTTTGTTTATCTTCTTCATTGCCGGGTCCTCATCTGGATCTTTATAATCCTTCTCATTCCGGCCTGGGAACAAGAATATCTGGTGAAACTTCTTTAGGAGGGAGCTCCTCATATTTTCTATCTTCTGTAGTTTCTCATCGTTGATCATGGCGGTTGTCCGTACGATGCAGCCTATTTGATTGCCGTAGCATCGACGCGCTTCCTCGGGCGCCGTTGGCTCAAAATTGTCGTCATCCCCCTCCGTGACCACCACTCTAGTAGTCCTGAGTTTGTTAGGAACCCGTTGCCTCTTTGCTTTCGGTTCTACACCGGCTCCGCTCCCCGAGGCAGCGCCGGTCTCAGTCTCAGCGCCGGTCTCGATGCCGGTCTAAGTCTCAGCGCCGATCTCAGTCTCAGCACCGGTCTGCGTGTCGGTCTCAGTCCCCGATGCCACCGGTGGGCCCAGCAATAACATCGGTTGATCATTGGTAAGGCTAAAAAATTCGTCTGCCACCCGGTAGGCGTCGTCGTAATCACCAGAACCCTATCCTTCATCGTTGCTAGCCATGTTTCCTATGATTAAATCTAGTCAATTAATTCTAGACCTAATAAAATGAATAGTGACATACAAAAGGCCTATGTTTTGCAGGAACGTTGACTCCTTCCTGGTGCGGCAAATCCCGGGCACTCGATATGTCCTAGTTTGTAGCACAAGTCATGCCGAAATTCACGGAAAATTTCGGCATGACCTTTGCTAAAAAGTGGACAAATCGAGAACCTCAAATTTGTCGGAACGGAAATGAATCAACATTCCCGCAAAATATATATAGGCCACTCAGCTTCATTGAAACAACAAAGCCACTTGGGCACAAACAACATGACCACTTCAATGAAACGATATAATCAACAATAAAAGTCTAGGAAGGGATCATCTTTAAAATAAAACTTACCTAAATAACCTATATAATTAACCTAATCAAACTAGTTAACCTGACTAGTTCTCTGTCAAGGCCCTAACTAAATTTTTGCACTAACCTAGGTAATTAACCTAATTAAACTAGTTAACCTAACTACTTCTCTGTCAAAGCCCTAACTAAATTTTTGCCCTAACCTCGGTAGTTACTCATCATTGATGGTGGCGGTTGTCCGTACGATGCAGCCTATTTGATTGTTGTAGCATTGACGCGCTTCCTCGGGCGCCTTTGGCTCAAAATTCCCGTCATCCACCTCCGTGACCACCAGTCTAGTAGTCTTGAGTTTGTTAGGAAACCGTTGCCTCTTTGCTTTCGGTTCTACACCGGCTCCGCTCCCCGAGGCAGCGCCGGTCTCAGTCTCAGCGCCGGTCTCGATGCCGGTCTAAGTCTCAGCGCCGATCTCAGTCTCAGCACCGGTCTGCGTGCCGGTCTCAGTCCCTGATGCCACTGGTTGATCGTCGGCAAGGCTAAAAAATTCGCCTACCGTCCGGTAGACGTCGTCGCAATCACCAGAACCCTGTCCTTCATCGTTGCTAGCCATGTTTCCTATGATTAAATCTAGTAAATTAATTCTAGACCTAATAAAATGAATAATGACATACAAAAGGCCTATGTTTTGCAGGAACGTTGACTCCTTCCTGGTGCGGCAAATCCCGGGCACTCGATATGTCCTAGTTTGTAGCACAAGTCATGCCGAAATTCACGTCAAATTTTGGCATGACCTTTGCTAAAAAGTGTACAAATCGAGAACCTGAAATTTGCCAGAACAGAAATGAATAAACATTCCAGCAAAACATGGGCCACTCAGCTTCATTCCCTGGAAACAACAAAAGGCCACTTGGGCACAATCGAAACATGGGCAAACACAATTGAGGAATTTGCATATATCCTGACCACTTCAAATTTGCATGTCCTAGCATTTGACACTTCAAGAAAATCTACACAGATCACATGCTCTCTCAAGCTCTCTCAAACTCAATTCAAAAACCAAATATAGATTATATTTAGTTAACTACTGAACTGAACTAACTAAACCCTACTGCCCTAATTAACATCTAGTTAAACAAACTCAATTCAAAAACTAAACCCTACTGAACTAATTAACATCTACATTATCTACTACTTAACATCGTCTATTATTACCCTACCTAAAAAACATCAACATTATATACTACTTAACATTAACATCTATTAACTAAAAAGGATGGGTTGGGGGGCTTACAGAGAGGGGAGAGACGGTGGCAGGGAGGTGCTTGGCGACGGAGGTAGGGGCGGGGTGGGCGGGCTCGGGATCGGGACGCGGCAGTCTTGGCGGGCTCGGGGGCGGTGAGGTCGAGGGCGGCGGCGGTGAGGTCGAGGGAGGCGACGGTGAGGTCGAGGGCGGCCCGAGAGGCGGCGGCTGTGGGGCTGGGCGGGCTTGGGCGACGGCCGGGTGGGGG
>NW_024120642.1:0-10395 GCF_003073215.2 Triticum urartu
AATAAAGCCCAATAATGTCCAAAACAGTAGATAATATAGCATGGAGAAATCAAAAACTATAGATACGTTGGAGATGTATCATCTACCATCAATATTGCACTTGTATCACCATCTCTTCGCCGAACTAGTGCACCTATACAATTTACCATTGTATTGGGTGTGTTGGGGACACAAGAGACTCTTTGCTATTTGGTTGCAGGGTTGTTTGAGAGAGACCATCTTCATCCTACGCCTCCCACGGATTGATAAACCTTAGTTCATCCACTTGAGGGAAATTTTCTACTGTCCTACAAACCTCTGCACTTGGAGGCCCAACAACGTCTACAAGAAGAAGGTTGTGTAGTAGACATCAAGCTCTTTTCTGGCGTCGTTGCTAGGGAGGGTATCCCTTGAAGGTATATCTTTAGATCTTGCAATCGAATCTTTTAGTTTCTTGTTTTATCATGAGTTTAGTTTATGAAAGAAATTTACAAAAAAAATGGAATTAAGGTTGCCTCATATGCTTCATCTTTTTAATGTCTTTCATGAAAATAAGGATTCCGATAATTGTGCCAAAGTTTTAGAAGAAGAATGTATTAAAATGTTTGGCACTAAATCTTTGGATTATGAGCATGATTGCAATGTTGTTAGTATGAATTCCTTGAATATCCATGATGCTAATGATATTCAAAGCCACAAGCTTGGGGATGATATGTTTGATGAAGATGATATTTTTAGTCCCCCAAGTTTTGATGAGAATATTTATTATGATGAAAGCATGCCTCCTATTTATGATGATTATATTGATGAAAGTGGGGTTGGAAGAGTATCAACTTTAGGAATGATGATCCCATTATTTTGGAGGGTGTTGAATCTTATTGTGATAATTATGAAAGTGGATTTGGAGAGGTCATGACTTTATTTAGTGATGAATCCACTATTTCGGAAGAGGTTCCAATTGATTATGAGAACAAAGTTGCTATCTATGAAGATTGTTGTGATGACATGTATGCTATAAAGAATAATGATAACCATGAAACTTGTCATCATGATTTTAATTTTCAATTGGATTATGCCTCACATGATAGTTAATTTGTTGAATTTTCTCCCACTACTATTCATGAGAAGAAATTTGCTTATGTGGAGAGTAATAAAAATTCTATGCTTGTGCATCATGAAAATAATGCTTTATGTGATGGTTATATTGTTGAATTCATTCATGATGCTACTGAAAATTTTATGAGGGAGGGATATATGCTTGTAGGAATTGCAATAATATCGAGTTGAAGGAAATATGCCCTAGAGGCAATAATAAATTCGTTATTTATATTTCCTTATATCATGATAAATGTTTATTATTCATGCTAGAATTGTATTAACCAGAAACTTAGTATATGTGTGAATACATAGACAAACAGAGTGTCACTAGTTTGCCTCTACTTGACTAGCTCGTTGAATCAATGATGGTTATGTTTCCTAACCATAGACATGAGTTGTCATTTGATTAACGGGATCACATCATTAGAGAATGATGTGATTGACTTGACCCATCCGTTAGCTTAGCACGATGATCGTTTAGTTTGTTGCTATTGCTTTCTCCATAACTATACATGTTCCTATGACTATGAGATCATGCAACTCCCGAATACCGGAGGAACACTTTGTGTGCTACCAAACGTCACAACGTAACTGGGTGATTATAAAGGTTCTCTACAGGTGTCTCCTATCATGTTTGTTGAGTTGGCATGGATCAAGATTAGTATTTGTCACTCTAATTGTCGGAGAGGTATCTCTGGGCCCTCTTGGTAATGTACATCACTATAAGCCTTGCAAGCCATGTAGCTAATGAGTTAGTTACAGGATGTAGCATTACAGAACGAGTAAAGAGACTTGTCGGTAACGATATTGAGCTAGGTATTGAGATACCGATGATCGAATCTCGGGCAAGTAACATACCGATGACAAAGGGAACAACGTATATCGTTATGCAGTTTAACCGATAAAGATCTTCATAGAATATGTAGGAACCAATATGAGCATCCAGGTTCCGCTATTGGTTATTGACCGGAGACATGTCTCGGTCATGTATACATAGTTCTCGAACCCGTAGGGTCCGCACGCTTAACGTTCGGTGACGATCGGTATTACTAGTTTATGTGTTTTGATGTACCGAAGGTAGTTCGGAGTCCTGGATTTGATCACAGACACGATGAGGAGTCTCGAAATGGTCGAGACGTAAAGATCGATATATTGGAAGCCTATGTTTGGGCATCGGAATGGTTTCAGGTGAAATCGGGAGTATACCGGAGTACCGGGAGGTATATGGGCCATATTGTGACTTAGTGGAAGAGAGGGGAAAGACTCAAAGGAGGGGGCGCCCCCCAAGCCCAATCCGAATTGGGAGGGGGGCGGCCCCCCTTTCCTTCCTTCTTCCCTCTCCTTCCTTCTCTCCTAAAACCAACAAAGGGAAGGGGGGATCCTACTCCCGGTGGGAGTAAGACTCCTTCGGGCGTGCCTAGAGAGGCCCGCCCCCTCCCCCTCCTCCACTCCTTTATATACGGGGGAGGGGGGCACCCCATAGACACACAAGTTGATCATTGATCTTTAGCCGTGTGCGGTTCCCCCTCCACCATAATCCACCTCGGTAATATAGTAGCGGTGCTTAGGCAAAGCCCTATTCCGGTAGAAACATCATCACCGTCATCATGCCGTCGTGCTGACGAAGCTCTCCCTCGAACCTCTACTGGATTGTGAGTTCGCGGGACATCACCGACCGAACGTGTGCAGATCGTGGAGGTGCCGTATCTTCGGTACTAGATCGGTCGATCGTGAAGACGTATACAGCTACATCAACCGCGTTGTTATAACGCTTCCGCTTACGTTCTACGAGGGTACATAGACGATACTCTCCCCTCTCGTTGCTATGCATCACCATGATCTTGCGTGTGCGTAGGATTTTTTTTGAAATTACTAGGTTCCCCAACACACATATACATTTACTTTTAGTTCTAGCAGAAAAGGACGGGGAAGCGAATGCAACAACGATAGTGGAAGCCAATATGCCTGAACCAACAAGCCGATGTTCTTCAGTTCCTTGTTTCATTACGTCGGGAGTGGATAATCTATGTTTTTTTTCTTTTCTGTACCTTTTTTATTTATGTATCTTATTTGAAGCTAACTGCGATTCTTTGCATCATCATTGAATATTGCTTTGCAGAATTTGCAAACATTGGCCAAACTTAAATATGTGAATATTGACATGTGATATTATTCATAAGAGTAGCACACAAACAAATATTTGGGTGGTTTAGAAATGTTATCAGAGGTTTGTACTGCTATTGTGCATGTTGTTCATTTTTTTTTGCTGTTCTTGCACATAGATCAACAACCAGTCGTTTGGTGTTGTTGCAGGCCCTTTGTTGTTACATAATTTCAAATCAATTTTCTTAATCATGTACAGATATTTTAGTAAATGACTGCGTTAAACCATGCCTACTATCGTTACAATTAGTAACCCATGTTATGTCCCATAACAAGAGATTGGCAGTCAATTATTGATTGTCATGCAGATATTGAGTTCAACACATAGTTAATATTTTCTTCTTACAAAACAGTACAAATTCTCTGCTACAACTTTTATGGTAAAAATAATATTTACATGAAAATAAAACTAGGAGCCAACTGAAACAAAAAGGTTGTGACCAATCAGAAAACTGTCCTGCATATTTTTGAAGGTCCATATGCCCCACAAAAATAATTCCATACATGTGGGGGCATCGTTCTATAACAAAATCAGCATGTTCATTGTGTGACAGTATTGGCATGAAAGGCCTATTGATGTATGGTTATGTTCAGTACCTTTGCTCTTATATGTGATAATGATATTGTGTGAAATATCATTACTGTACATTATTTCACTAGCATACATGATATTGTTATGATTGCTCTTGCGGTATTTGTTTTTTTATAAGTCGAGTATTGGTAACAGTTTCTTACAGATTGTTGTCTTGAGGTTTACAAACTGACATTTGGATTGGAGGTAATATGGATGTTACTTTGATCTGTGCTTTCAAAAAAATATTGTACTTAAATACAGGGGAGAAGAGAGGAGAGGGGAGCAAATGAGAAGATTGAAAGAGTTTCTCTACTATTAAAGGGAGCACATATTAGAGAAGGAGAACAATTGTTTGGCAGAGGCCCTGGATAGCATGTCTTTATTATAAGCACGCACATGAAGTTGAAGCTCTTGCACACACTAATATGACAAGATAAAATACATGCTTTGCATTGCTCCAAATATTCGAAAATAGCGAGTGATGTCCTATAATTGATTAAAAAAGGCAGCAATCATTTGGGATACTATGTCCTCAATATAATTCCTGCTCAACTACGGGTAGTGTTGTCATCAGAGGGTGGTTCTTTTCTATACATGTGTAATTTAACGTGCAATATGTTTATACATAACTTCAGTAAAACATTTTAAATGCGCGTGGCAACGCAAGGGCAATCTACTAGTAAGTACCTAATGTCTGGATCACGTCATGATGCTTGAATACGGAGGTTGGATTTTCCTATTCATAAATTGAGTGCCAACTACCAAGAAGCTAAGTTAGGCCTTCAGGTTGGATGTTCCCTCTCTAAGAACTGATAGCCCACAAGCTATAGGTATGTTAAAACTAATATAGTACTCAGTTTTCCATTTTGACAAATTGAGTGTTTCCTCACCTATTGAATCAAAAATAAGATGGTGCCCTTGGTAGATTTTGCAACAATTATATCACCGCATCAGGATGCTTTGCAAGACGTGTATTCTTATGATGAGAGCATAGGATCTATATGCATGTCATGATTTTCAGCTTAACATGATTGATTTTGAGCAATGCTACTCCCTCCGTTCGTAGTAGTATTTTAATATTAGCTGATCGCAATCCCCTTAAAGTATCACACCATACATGAGCATCATGCACTGACGGGGGTTTTATTTTACCATTCAACACTAATATTGTTGTGTGGCCATGCTGGTTTATTTTGGAAAGACTCTTCATAAATCAAAATGGAACTGTGGGCTGCCACTTTCTTAAATAGCTTTCAGCCAGGTTGCTCTTGAACAAAACAAACATGACATTGTTTAATTGATTTCTAATTAACTAAAATTCTTTTTAGCACTCTTCTCCCAACAATGTAATGCACTCCACAAGAAATTGCTAGGTGCGACAGGCTTGCCAAACATAGTGGCCCTTTGGGGAGAGGGTATGAAGATTTCATTAAGGCACCATCTACACAATCTACAATTTTTTTTGCGAACACAATCTACAATATAATTGATATCTGATGTTGCATGTCTATTTTTATACCACTTCTTATCATATTTCTCTGTCTACATTGTTGTGTATGTTGTCATAACAAGCCAATTTGTATTTGTGAACCTTGCTTTTACTAGTATATTGAGATTTCCTTCGAGTATGAACTTATACTAGAAGGGTTGGACGTGCTTTGCTGCATTCTTGGTGTTGTTGGGTTTCTTAAAAAAATAATTACCCTGTTTCAAAATATAAGGCTTATTACATTTTCGAGAAGGCAAACCTTTTAAGTTTGATCAAATTTGTAGAGAAATATATCAAAATCCATAATATCAAATCGGTGTATTTAGATTCATCATGAAATGAATTTCGATATTTTTTGTTTAATATTGTGGATGTCGATATTTTTGCTCTGAATTTGGTCAAAGTTAAAGAAATTTGACTTTTTAAATAACTAATACCCCTTATATTTTGGAACTGATGGAATATTAAGTTTGGAGGGTGGGAGAGATGATAGAGTGTGTTTTACTTTTGTTTATAATGCTTTAATTTGTTGGGCTTTTCATGGTGTCATTAAGTGTTATCTGCTAACCAACATATATTTATATGGAGAAATTTCTGTTTTGGTGTTTGCATTACTATATTGGTGCTACAATATCACATGGTAACACTTCTTTTTTCTAGGTAGTGGGAGGGTGCATCGGATTGATATGTTTTTATAAGCCAGTTACTGCTGATTGGTTTGAAAAATTGTTCGTCCGGTCAAAATCATAAACCAAATCCAAAATTGAATATCTCAATTGAATGAAAGAGCTTTAAAATTAGGGAACATAGTGAATTAAATGAATTGAATGGGAGGTCCTGATAAATTGTTGACCCGATCAAAATCGAATGACACAATTCTAAATTGAATACCTCAATTAATTGTGAGGCCTTAAAAATTAGAAAGCATAGTGTATATATAAAATTGAGTAAGAGAGCATTGAGAAATTGTTAACCCGGTCAAAATCGGGTGACCCAATTCTAACTAGAGACCTCAATTGAATGTGGGCTCTTTAAAACTAGGGAGCATAGTGTTATTATAGAGGATTATGTGGTTATGTTTATGCTATTTAATATGTTTCGTGTGGTCATATCTACCATTCTTAAGAAGTTGCTCCCCACTTCTTCCTATTCTCTCACCATGCACACTGTCCACATCAGCGATATGCCACGTCATTATTCAGTTTCCAAAAGCAGCCAATCAGTCTTATTCCCCGTTTACTCATGCAGCTACGTCATGTCTCTATTTGCAGTCCGGCTCTCCCTGAAAATAAAAACAGAAAAATGAAAACGCTCGAGACCTCTCTCTAAACCGATCGACTCCTCTCCCCCTCATCAATAGAAATCAATCTTTTCCCCATAGTCAACTTGCGGCGGCTGGATGGCGATCTCCCCGTGAGGGTGTTCCTCGGCTCCTACCGCTGGCGTGGTCGCCTCCGACGGCTCTTCGGATCAAGCACGACCACCGCTCTAACTGCTCATCTGACTACGCGCCTCCGACGGCTCTCCTGCTCTTCGCCGTTTCACGATTCTCTGGAGCTTCGGTCCCCTTGCCGGTGGGTTCCTTCGGCACTACCGCCGGTGTCCTCGCCTCCCGCTGCTCTCACATTGAGGTACGGCCTCTGATCCGCCTCACCAACGGTGTTGATTTTCCTTTTGTCGTCACCTGGCCGAAGCTAGCTCCGTCGTCACCGGGGTGGCGATCTTTCTTTTCGGTCTGGAAAGAACTGGTTGGTGGCCAAGCCAGTAAGAACCTTAGCCATGGCATGGAGATTGACAGCCACTGCTCAGGAGTGCTCGATCGGTAGCGGCGCCGTTGAATATTCAACGACGAATTTGTCTCACTCCAACCGCGACCTTCTGTTATGGAGATGGTAGCCTTTTGCTGCAAGCTGACCTTCTGCAAATGGGGAGAAGCGGGCATGGTCATTCGGTGCATCATTCTGTTAATCATGGCGTGCGGGCAAGGACGTCCAATTTCAGACTACATCAATTAGTTATGCAATTTGAAGGTCATGTATTCTATTATCTTCAGTACTTTTTTGCGAGTGTTCCTTATAAAAGAAATACCACTGCAACCATACACAACCCACACCTCTTCAGCCCTTATGCATCAAGCTGCTCCAACCGTCTAATACTGTTTATCTTCCCCATTGCCGTGTACAGCCACCGAACCACCTGAATAATTGACGTTTGTTTGACGTCAATATCCAAATCTCCGCGATGGCGTTCCACTTCCTGCCCCCATTTTCTGTGCAAGAAACTGCTGGACGGCCTTTTAAAGTCTACGCTCAGCCTCACCTCATTGCGCTCCCATCGTCCTCCAGCGTGGGTGGGTGTATGCCACACCACTCATATTGCCGCGGCTGGTAATACCGTCTCCTTCTGATGTTTGAATATGCACTGTTTTTTGTCTATGTTGGTAAGGTCTGATGGAAATGGAAAGCAAAATGCAGTTTGAAAATAAATCTTGGTGATCTTTATTCTCCACTGTTTACACAATATGTTTTTTTGAAAATTTGTTGCCGTCAATGATACAAGTTCATTAGATGTTTTTTGGAAAAGTAGTTCATTAGATGTTTGTTTATGCAGACTTTTTAATATATGTTGGCAAGGTCTGACGAAAACGGAAGCAGATTGTAGTTTGAAAATAATTCCGGGTAATCTTTATGCTCCATTGCTTACTGAATATGCTGAACCTTTGCTGCGGTGAGTGATAACAAGTTCATTTATTTTTGTGAATAGATAACAAGTTCATTATTTCATATCCCTTGAAAAAATGTTCATTAGTTCATATAGCAATTCATAATTTGCAATTTGGAACATAATAAGTTCAATAAGTGTATGATCCCTATTTTATGGGTTATAGGTTATCTATCTAGCATCGTAGTAATAATATCCGGTGTCTCTTCTTGATAGGTATGACCTATTGCTACTCTTTTTTTCGAATACGCATAGCGTGCGTATCATATATTATGTAGAAAGAAGGGTGGGGCTTGGTACCAAATCCACCATGTGGCGCAACAAAGTTCTACACCACACTGTACTCCACGTTCTAATATAAGAAAACGATTGCTCTTGCCTAATCCGCGTAGCCACCACTCCCATTGCTACTCAGAATCTTTCTTCTGCATTATAATTGCTTAAAATCTAGCATACAATAGCATTGCACTGCAGTCCTCTCTCCTTCGCCACTATGTTTCTCTTAGATCCCTAATCCCCTATTCCTTTTACATTACTGAGTCAGAAGGTCATTTGATTATTGATGAAATTTCTGATTGATCATGAACCAGTATCCATCCGAGATTTAGACTGAACATTCGGTACCGCCACAATTCGCGATCCATACATTATTTGATATTGTTGTGAGAATCTTTGATCTATACTTTTATTACTGATTTACATGTCGTTTGTGCAGACTTTTTTCCATTGTCCATCAACAAGTTGTTTGATGAAAACGAAAGGAGGGCAACAATCTTCTAAGTCTTATTCCAGCTAATCTATGGTTATCTTCTTCATACGTTCATGTACTAAGGCCATCTCTCTTTTGTATAACCTATACACGTACCCTATATCTCCTTCACATTAACATAATATGTGAGATTCAAACAAAGGTTGAAGTGTACATTATGCATGTTAAATTGGTTTGTAATTATGGAGTTTTGTTGTCCCATTCAGTTTATTTAAATTTTGCCATTGGTTGTACAATCATCTTCTGATCATTGCGAGAGAAGTACTTTTTTTCATTTGGGTGTGTATATATCTTTGTGAAATATATCAAGTATCCTTAATCTGATTTCATTGTTTATATATTTAGTTAAAGTTAGCCAGATTGCCCGCATGTCGTGTTGTAATTGTACTTGCATGGCCAAGCAGCTCTGGTCCATGAAGTTAATTACTCCCTCTGTCCCATAATATAAGAACGTTTTTGACACTACACTAGTGTCAAAAACGTTCTTATATTATGGGACGGAGGGAGTATTATACATAAGCCATATATCTAAATATCATTGGGATATTCTTTTGAAACTTTGAAGAATGAATGCATTACTACAATTGTTTCATTTGTTTAATGAGCTTACTAGAATTTGCAAGATTAACTGAAACAACATAGAACTATCATTTAAGCATGACGGTTACTTATACATTGTGCAGCTGCAGTAGCCCACAAACATCCTACTAAAGTCATAGAATTCATTTCCTTATCATCTCTTAGTTGTCCTCTAATAATACACCTTATGAATTTGTAGAGTGTGGCATGCTAATATTCCACAGCAACGCGCGGGGTGTTATCTAGTTATTGTAAAATAGACGGGTGCGGTAACGCGCACCTCCAGTGCTTTAGTATACAATAATGACAAGTTGTTTTGCCTTGTTTTCATTAAGTTATCTACCACTCTAGATTATCTACTTCTACCGGTTCTGAGATATTTTTATTTTACTTAGTTTTCCTAAGAACATTTTTATGACTTGAAAAATATGTGCGACCCAGTTTTCTCATTGGAAAGGACTTGTATGCACAAATCATTTTGAGGTCTGGCATAGTTCGGATGGTTTAAATGCATGCCTAGGATGTATAATGACGAGAGAGGATTTTTGGGCGTGACAACCGGATAAGTGAGGGCAATTCTCAGTACGGCCAGCTCAATAACAACTGATTAAATTTTATGGAAGATGAGGTGGTTCGTCCAGCTCGTCAGATGGACTTGGGCCAGTATGGAAAACATTATTATGGCGGATGGAGGTGCCACCAAAAGTTAAATGCTTCTGGTGGCGAGTAATCAAGGGGTTCATCCTTTGCCGGGCTGTTTTTAAAGATCGCATATCGAACACATACCGTTCTGCGAGGACTGCGGCGACAACTTGATATGGACCGAACCTCGTGGCGAGATCCAATCTGCTAGAGCAAATTCAATGGGGCGACCCATTTCATCCGCTGCCGTCCGTTTGGGTCGGCGCGGACACAAAAGTCGGCTCAACGCGCCGATCCAAACGGACGCGCGTTCGCTTTTCGTCCGCGGGCGACCCATTCCTGGCCTATTTTTGAGCTGCATTTGCGTTGGCGCGAACACGA
>NW_024120643.1:0-22625 GCF_003073215.2 Triticum urartu
GGGCCGGTCCGCCCACCGCGGGCGCTGTGCCCCCCCCTGCCTCTCCTCTGTCTCTGATCGGGGAGGCAGCGAGGATGAAGAAACATGCATGAGGAGAGGGAGATGGATAAGGTGGGCCCCACGTGTCATCGAGCCAGAGCCTGGCCCCACCACGCTAACATGGATAAGTGATGGGCCCCACCCGTGGGACCCGCATGTCAGCTGCCCAAGCCCGGCCCCGCCACTGTCCACGTGGATAAGTGGAAGTGTACTTCGCAGAAGTACATTTTCGCTTTCAGAAATCATATTTCTCTTCTGCTCCAGCCGTAAGTGCGCTTTCGTAGTTTGAAAACGTATTTTCTCCTTAGGCGCCTTCTGTTTTCTCACTCAGGGGCCTGTTTGTAGAGATTATTTTATACATCGGTCCCTGAACTTCATCGGGCTATAACTTTTTGCTCGCAACTCCAAATGAGGTGATTCCAAAGCCCACGTCTTCGTTTCTTCAAACTCGTTCTGTTGATTCCATTTTCACTATGGTTTTACACTATGAAAATGACCTTTTTGCCCTTGCACCTAAACAGCCCCTCCTAGAGAGAACTACTTCCGGCAAATCTTTCCGCGGCTTCACCGCACTTCTTCCCAGTGCCTTGTTCATCCCCAGGCAAGCCACAATACCCACTTGCATTATAGTCATGCAGTAGCCATGGTTTTCAACTTGAATATTTATTTAATGTTTGCTTGTTTAAAATATGGTTATCATTGTTTCGGTAATGCTTCTGGATTAGTGCTTACTTTCTTGCTATGTTGTTATGCACCTGGTTATCATGCCCTGCTAGTTGCTAGTATTCCTTTCATATTCTTATGCTTGCTAGTAGTACATGTTGATATTGGTGATGGTCTTCGATGCATGACTGCCGTCTGTCCCGAGTACCGTTGTTATGCATGGTCCATTGCATCCAGATGGTTAAATGATTGCATGGTAGCATTGTTGATATGTCTTGCATGATATTTATAGTTGATGCTAGTGGTCATGCTAGGTTTCAATGAGTAGTGTTGTACTTGTGATCTTCATGCTCGTCATTATACTATGTTCAGTTGGATATGATTCATTGTGGATATGGTGGATAATTATGTTGCACCCCGTGCTTATATTGATATCATGTTTATGCATCATCGCATCATGTTATTTTTATCATGGCTCAGCATATTGCATTCAAGTTTAACCGGATTAAATTGAACTTGAATAACTGTTGGCTGAGTCATGGTGCCACCATATCGAACTGACCAGTGCAACCACACTTACCTTTATGGGAAGGTCCTAACTGGGTCTATTGTCATGCCTCTCGCCGGTGCCTCCAACTAGGGAAGGTTATGGGCGTGCTTACCTTGATCAGGTCGGCAGACATAACCTTGTGTGCTCGTAGATTTGATGATAAGTGCTTTTGTCCTTGTTTGGGACGGGCCACGATGGTGGCCGTTGTGTCTTTGGTAGACACGGGGCCACCCATGACTTAGCCCAAAGGGGAGTTGGTCGGAGTGGCCGGGAGAGTGTCATGGCAGTAGATCAGTTTTGTCGGAACGCCGTTGGTCCACCCGAATGGGAGTGCGAGGCCATGGGTTCCATGGTGTGGGTACAGTGTACTAACCTCTGCAGAGTGTATATTAAATCTATCGATAGCCGCACCCACGGATAAGGGACCAGTTCGTAGTTGGTCACACTATGTGTCAACAGTATTAATAATAACTTGATTAATGACAACCCCGGTTCGATGCTGAGATAAGTTCGTTGTGATCGCCGGAAGGATCACGGTTTGAGACCAAGTGTTGGTCATGGTTGTGATCGTCGGAATGATCACCGTGGTATCGAGGATACCGAGTTGTTGTACATTCATGATGTTGTGCGAGAATCATGGGTAAAGATCAAGCTCCTTGTGGTCATTTAATGATTACTATAGTATTGTCCATACCAAGCTTGATTTGATCGTGAGATGATTGTGTAATGTCCGAAGTTGGTAAGTGATGCATGTGATGGTTACAAGGTAACCCGAGCAGAATAAATGGTGCATGTAGTGTCATCATGTTGCAAACTAGTATCATCAGATTTATATGTTCTTGCCATGACCATATTGTTCTAGAAGTATTATGTTCATGTTGTTCATGTTATGTTATCCTGATGATTTCATGATATTTCCTGCTTAACCTGTAATTGCCATGATGTTGTTTGTCTTGAATGCTTCTGGTTATTGTGAGCTTGCAAGTACATTCAATGTACTGACCTGGCGTGTCATGCCAGCTTGTAGGTCGTGCCTGGATTGCCTGCTTGTTTGGTGTTGTTCCCGTGTTCACGAGCTAGGATAAGCGTTCCAGCCAGAGTCCCTGCAGAGTGGAGCTCACCACCATTGTCGTTGTTCCGCTGCTAGAAGTTTTTCAGCTGCTTGCACAGAGCAACTGAGGATGGCGTAGCGTCGCCGTGCCGATGTTATTCATTGTAGTATCGGAGACCTTGTAATCATATTCGTGTAATAATAGGAAGCTGGTTTGTTCTATGCTAAGTAGTGCCGTATTCCAGAAGACTTCTCCTTGATCTCTGGGCTGGAATACAGGGCGTTCCGGTTTTCTCTGAGCTGGGGTGCCACATTTCTGCACCCCTCCTGACAGGTGGACTTATGCAAATGAATAAAAAATGTGGCATAGCTGGTTCAAATGGACATTGGCGCGTGCGTGGGAGACACGACATTGTCTAGTTAAGGGATATGCGGTTATCCTCAAAAAAGAGAAATCCTTCTTCGCGCTTCCGCATGCACGAGAATTTGGTTCTGCTCGCAATATGGATGATACCTGGAGGATGAAGTGAACCCAGAGGCAAGCTAGCACGGGAGTACTACTCATGTTCCTACTACTCCTACTAGTAGTAGTACTACAACTGTGGTACACTTGATGGTCAAAATACTATTATTCATCCGGTCCTCACAGTGAAGTGACAAGACCCTGAGCATGAGGTGACACCAGTCCAGGCGGCGTGTCCGGGTTACCAAAGTCAGCCTCACCTTGTGCACTGTGCAGTCACTGTCACCGCCGTTGTATAGCATGCCTCGCCCTGTCTCCCTCTCCACTAGCACCACTCCATCTCCATCTCTGTCTCGCAGAAGATCCTGAGGTCACTCTTCATCATCTCATTGTGCCCCCGTGTACCCTCGCCTCGCTGGCCTCCCCCAGTACCACTATTCCCTCACTAGCCACTCTAGCACCGAAAGCCTTCTTCCCCCATAAGTCAAGCCCCCCAAAACCCCACCTTCCAAACTCCACCATGGCCGAACGCGTACCACGCAGCATCCATATGAGTCGCGATTAGAGCAATCTCTCCAGTGACGTCCTCGACCTCTGTTGTTCGTGTATGGATATGTTGAGCGCCCTGCGGCTGGCTGCATGCTTGAGTTGTATGCACACGACCATCGTCGAAGCGAGGCCTAAGCTTTTCAAGACACCCTGCTTGCTGCTATCTAGTCTTGTGAGATTTGCTCACCATGATATAGAGGCGTACATGATGCCCCTCAACTTCAATCTGACCTCCATTAGTCGAAACTTCTTTGTAGGTATGTAGTGGGTCGCCGTACATCATTTCCCTCGACTTCGATCCAATCACCATCGCCCGAAACTTCTTGCAGGTATGTACTAGGTCGGCATGAACTCCCATTGAATGGCTGCCATCAGAGAAGACGGGGAAAAGTTGGTGCTCGTGAACTTCCAGACCTCCCATGAGATTATCCTTTCTCCGTTGGATGATATAGAGTTTTACCTTCACTATCCAAGTCATCTAGATTACGGCGTCAGTTGGGCGCACCTTGTTTTGCAGAAGATTGTAATCTGCCAAGTGCCCACACGACATGCGGATTACGCAGACTTCAAGCTAATTGCGTTGTTCGACAAGGGACTTGCCTATCTTTCCGCCAGTGCCTTCTTTAGCAGGAGATAGCTCAGCTCGCAGTGGATCGTCGTCAAAGCTGATACACACTTCTGTGATGCTATTGAACACAATGGCATCATCTACGCGATCGACAAAGCAGATGGCACCTTGTATTGCTGGGACGGCGCGTGTAAGTTGTTTCCATCTAATGTTAATGATGATGCCATGACACTGTTTGAACTTTTTGTGATGATTGACATATCCCTGTTTGAGCAGAATTTGAGAAGAACTATGGCAATGTATTAGAAACGTCGTAAATCACCTATATTTGAAATGAGTTAATTCATGCGATTGTGACCATGTCATTACAGCCAATTTGTACCCCTGAATAATCAAACTGTTACGAAGATATTCATATTCTCCTTATTTTATAGTAATCTATATACTACTAAATATGAGTGTGTATCAATGGTCATGTTAGTTTCCTCATTTTCATGATGTAGAAACATGCATCACACTGTTGATTTCATCTAACCATACATTAGGGAAGCAAATGTGCACATGGAGAACTCTATATTTTGAAGTAGTGAAATCCCGTAATGCTTACCATGTATACATACCTATGTTCGCCCTTCAGCAATCAATAGCTAGAATAATATGCTCAGGAAATTTTTCCCACAGAACATGAGTACATAACAATGCATGGTCTGTTAGTTTCCTTGAAGAATTTGTTTGTGAGGACAGAACATGATTACATAACATGCATGACATGGTAGTTTCCTGTGAAGAACCGATTGTGAGATAACATGAGTATAACCATGCATGGCACTTCTATATTTTCGAACCCAGTATACATTTCCCTGTATTTTCCTCCCAGTTCCAAAAGGGACATATCAATGTTGTTTCTTGCATTATCCTATTCATACTCTGAACAATGCTGATCTTACATTAACAATGTCTGTCCTTTTTGATATGATGTAGTGTCCCTACAGTTATTGCCCTTTGTAATCACACCACCTTTGCCAAAAACAGCGAAGCACAACTGGTTCCTCGCTCAATCAGAGGACGACAAAAGACTGATGATCATTGGGACACATGAGCCGGAAAAGTTATATTGCAAAAAACCCATTGTATGCAAGCACCGTGAAATACGTGAGTATCCGGACAGTGGTTGTTACGTCTATGAGCGGGATACCAACTTGTTGGGGCCTGCAGGATTTTTGAGTTGGAGGCGGGTAAACAGCCTTGGTTCATACTCTCTGTTTCTCGGACTTAATTATCCGATTAACCAGGAGATCACCGTTGGCAAGGACCTTGATGGCAGAGAGGCTCTATTTGCTATGGAAAACTGTGTCTACACGATGAACCCTAGGAGTTCTGGAGAAAACTCCCCTGATTGTCAACGATACAACCTGCAGCCAAAAGAAGGTGAGAATGACAAAGGCATCTAGATTAACTTTGATCCTTGGATGTGTCGAGTACGACAGGAAGTGATGTGGTTCAAGCCTTCAGGTTGATAGGTAATTGGGTTATTGCGTCGAAAGGGTGGAGTACTGGTGTCTCCGGATCACTGGTGGCTGAACCGGGGCTGCAAATTATTATGGTGTTGGATCATCCCTCTTTGAATGACTTGTTGTCTTTGCTGCTTGTTCTGGATGGGTAGTTCTCTCTTTTGTTATGCATATTCCTTGTCATTTGGTCATCCTTGTCTATGTCACTCTTATTATGTAATAGTTGCCTCTATTTAGAATGTCATTCTCGTCTAGATCACAAGAGTCTGAGCGCTCTAGATGGGTGCGTTTTGGTGGTGTAGCAAGACTTCTTATGAACTATCATGTCTTGTTGTTTATGTCAGCAGTAGTCACTAGTCAGTGTTTGAATGTTGTATATATCTTTGTTTCGAACAGTTTATTGTCTCGAACTGCTGGTGGGCTAAATGAGGGCATCACCATTCTCCAGTGTTCAGAGTATATTTAATTTTTTCAAGTTATAATTTGAGCTCAGTGTCTTTTCAATGATTTACACTTGTTTGGGCCAGTGAGGTGTCGTTGAATATGGGCCGAGTAGTATCGCAATGCCAAATAGGTCAATTATGACTCTCAGGCCGGGCTCACAAAAGATCCTCAAAAAAGGCCAGGCTCTCAAAAAAAGAAAGAATAAGGACTCTTAGGCTGACATGTGGGCGCCACCGGTGTTTCCGTGCGCTTGCACGCCGAGAGCATATTGGCTCGTGTTCGAAATTCATGCTACCTTTTCATCCCCAATCAACCACTCCCCACCTCTGGAATCTCGATTCCTACTCCAGTTCCCCCAAATCCCCCTCCTGTACTCCCTGTACTCAAGAGCACTATCATGTCACCGGTCAACGCGGATCTCTGAGTCGGAGATCCTGAGGTACGTCCTGCCTTCGTGTGCTGCGTGCTGTCGTTCAACAATGGCATGGCGGCGCTTGACGACCAGTTTACTGGCAAAGTGCTGATGGTAACCATCAATGGCGACCGGCCTCCTGTCTCGCCGGGCGACCTTGTCAAAGCTCTTGGAATTGCACACAACATCCAAATAAGTGACTTGCTCATTGAAGTCTCTCCGCCACCGGCTGATTTCTTCGTCAGGTTCCGAACAACTTTCGACCGCAGTCGTGTGTTTGAATCTTCCGGCGTTTGTTCTGCGATGGCGCGCTGGTGAGCATTGATCGATGGCACACAGGATGGGGCTTAGTGCCCTCTGAGCTTGAGTTTTTAACAAATCTTACCTTCCACGGCATGCCTTGACGTGCTTGGAACAGCGAGTCCATGAATGAGCTTATCAATGACCTTGGAGGTGAGCTCGTAAGTATGTTTGTTCCTCCAGACAACTGGGCTTTGATAGTTATGGCATGGATGAAGAAGCCGTCCACCATACCGAAGGTGATTGGTGTTGAGATACCGGTGCAGGAACCAGGGTTGTACTATTCGTTGCCACCAAGGCCGCCGCAGACCACGTTAGGCATGTACCTGTATCGAGTGTTCGTGCATGTCGAAGAAGTGGTCAATCCATCAATCGAAGTCCTGCCACCGCCACTGGTCTCTGGGTCCGTCGACGACGTCCATTACAGGAGTCAACGTCAGACTTTCCCCGTGTTGCTCGGAACGATGGATGGCACAAGGCCTACTCCATCGCGCGGCGGAGGCCACTGCTTCTTTGGGAGAAGAGGTAGGGCTGGCTGCCTGGATGTGCTCTAATTTGAGGTAAGAACTGAATCTTATCAGATGACCTGTTCTATTTTTTTACCTGAACTTTTTTAGAAAGGGTTGTACGTTAACTTAATGTTCTAGCATAACTTATATATTGTGTTGTTTGTCTGTTTTCTTTGCACAACATTCAAGATATTTCCCCATCATTGATAAAGACGATGAACTGTTATGTACGAGTTCATTTGTTTCAACATAGCCCTACCCGTAACGATCCACTGCTTCCACCCTGATTGTGCCGCTTGCGTGAAATTTTTGTATGCAAGTTCAGTGTGCTATTATGTTCTATATGATTGTGTCAACTATACAAGTTTTTACTAAGCATCATCAATGCATATGGCTGAAAGATGTATTTACGAGCATCGACCGATGGGTCTCTCTCTCACACACACACGCACAAGTGGGACCCGTTGAATTATTTCTTCGCTCGTGACAACTTTTAATTAGGTTCCACTGTACTCTAACTTTTTTCTTAAGTTATTAATTGAGCTCAGTCACTTCGAAAAGTTGTACAGAAGCCTTGTTTGGGCCTTTTTGGCGTCGCTGAATGTGGGCTGAGTAGCCATGTAAGGTTGTACTGTACTACACAGGCCTTTTTTTAACATCAGCAATGCAACTGGGCCGACAGTTGTACACAATCCGGGTCAACTTGTTATTCTCTGCACCGCTGGGCTGCAAATCTTTCCTAGGAGGGATGCATTAGGCTTAACAAGAAACTGGGCTTTAAGAAATAATAAATGGGAAGTAACTATAAAAAATGCACCAAACACGTAATTAGTTTATAAAATATTACTTTTGGATTTTGAAAATTTTAATTTCATTAATTGTTGCACGCACAATGTTTCATTGGATTTTACGTAATACAGATTTATATTGAAATTGCATTTAATCTGACTAGAAATTTCAGGACAAAAATATTCCAGATCCTATCAAAATGTGGGAAATTTTATTGAATTCTGTTTTGAACGGTTGGTTGAAATTATTAATCGTTGTCCTAGCAAGAAAATGAGTTTTTACTTTTAACAAACTGTAAATGGGTTGTAGTAAATTCCATTAGAATTCAAAAATTGGTTGTGCATTCTTACAAATCGCAAATGGGCTATAAGTTCTCTGCCACACACTTGTGGGCCTACTAAGTTGACGTGTATGCAAGGCTTTGTCAACTTATAGTCAACACACGGTTCTAGCAGCAGTGTCCGTAGGATGTCCATCCAAAGGATACCATGCTTCTTCTTCAATCTCGGATATTCTAGCTTCAGTCGCCCAAAAAATGATTCCTCCCCTGACATCTGGGGCGCAACGTTTCGGAGGCTGACCTCTGGGCCTACTAAGTTGACGCGTACCAAGGGATTTGTCAACTTAGTCAATATAAACGATTCTAGCTGCAGTGACCGTACGATGTCCATCCAACGGGCGTTGTGATTCTTCAACCTCTGGTCTTCTTGCTCCAGCCACCCAAAGCAGCACCGGTCGTGCCGCCTACTCTTGCCTCCCGTGGCCGACTGTGCTGCCGCGGAAGCCTAACCTCCCCTACCACTCCCACCGCTGGCCAGGCCCTGCGATGATGGCATCCTCACACCGCAACCGAACCAGTGAACCCTCGTACTCCTCTCCGCGTGTGCATCCACTGCCACATCTTCCCCTTCCTAGGCCTCGCCGTCGTCCACCACCTTGGTGCTCTCGGCGCGGCGTGGTCAACGTGGTCAAGGAACGACTTCCACCGGAAGAGTACTGTATGTGGAGAGGCTTACAGCTGGGTCCACGGCCGCAGCAAGGAAATGCCTCCTTATTACACGCAAAATAATGATTCCTCAACCTGATAGCAGGAACCCACAAGACGGGCCACCGTATTTCGTCAAAAAAATGTCCCCTCCTGATTGGTGGGACCCACCAGCTACATCTTCGCACACAAGGAAGTGCGTCCATATTACGGGCAAAAAAATGATTCGCCCCCTGACTGTTGGGACCCACCAGCTACATCTTCGCACGCAAGGAAGTGCGTCCATATTACGGGCAAAAAACGATTTGCCCCCTGATTGCTGGGACCCACCAGCTACATCTTCGCATGCAAGGAAGTGCCTGACAGTCGGGACCCACCCGGTCGAAGCATACATAGCGTTGTCATTCTGGTCGCGAACGTGTACGTACGTACTGGTCGATCGGTCTATCTGCAGGCTGCAGCGATGAACTGTGGCCGTGTAAGGAAGGGCGCGTGTGCTAGTAGAGGCGTGCACGTGTGGTAGTAGAGGCGCACATGTAGCTTGTACTTGTACGTATAGCGGCCAGGGTGCAACAAAGTAAATACGACCACATATGTACATACGGGCGGGGTCTCGAACGCCTACTCATGCATACGTACGGCCAGGGCTCGTGTACATGGTTGTGTCTGGGTCAGAACGGAGAAACTGCGTCATCGTCGTGTTCATGGGGAGGCAACGAAATGCGTCGTGTTCATCAGGAGTCAACGAAACACGTGTTGTTCATCGGGAGCCAACCGGCTTGGACGGAACAGGCGATGGAAATGAGGCCTGGCGTACCGCAGAACGGAGGAACGACCTTGTGTTCGACCGGCCACGGTGGAAATGGGATCCTGTTCATCGGGAGGGGTCTGGTGTACCGCAAAACGGAGGAAACGGACCTCCTACTGTCGAAACGGGGTCCTGTTGATCGGGAGGGCTGTGGCGTACCGCAAAATGGAGGAAACGGACTTGCGTTGGAGCACTACGGTCGAAACGGGGGTCCTGTTCATCATGAGGGGTGTGGCATACCGCAAAACGGGACTCCACGGGATACTGTTCATCTCCACCATCGACTGCCTCCATGGGCTACTGTTCATCCACCGCCGACCTCCTCCAGCCTCCACCTGTGACTGTTCATCCACGGGATCCTGTTCATCTAGCCTCCACCGCGCGCTCCTCCACCAGCTACTGTTCAACTAGCCCTCTCCACGGGGGTCCTATTCAACCACCCCTCTACGGGCTGCTGTTCATCCAGCCCTCCACCGGCTACTGTTCAACCAGCCCTCCATCGGCTACTGTTCAACCAGCCCTCCATCGGCTACTGTTCAACCAGCACTCCACGGGGTCCTGGTCATCCAGCCCTCCACGAGGTCATGTTCATCCACCGGCTCGATCGATCGGGGTACTGTTCATCCAGCGGCAACGGCCTCTACTACCACGGGTTCCTGTTCATCCAACCCCCCACCGGGAACTGTTCATCCAAACCCCCTCAACAACGCTCACTGTTCATCCAGAGGCAGCATCGATCGGCTTCAGTTAGCAGCAGTAGCGAAGGAATCACACTCGGGTTCAGCTAACAACAAGGGATCGATCGATCGCTCGGGTTCAGTAATGCGTAGCCTGTAGTGCAATCGCTCGGGTTCAGTTAGAGCCCAACGCCTCGCACACACGCGCATACGTACGAGAGAAACGCGCATCGCTTGGCCCCCGACCACCCACCGTAACCGGGAACTCCCTCAATATTTTTCTCACCCTCGCTTCTACCACGATTTTCTCCGTCATGGACGGCCCAAAGAATGTCATGCAGGTGCGTCTCCGCCCGCCGAGGACGAAAAGCCCATTTTCTGTCATGTTTTTTTGTCATAGAAGTAGGACCCCACCACATCTATGATGATATCGGGTTTTGTCACAATTATCGTCATAGAAGTGTCATAAGTATGACAGAAAAAAATTGTTCGGCCCAAAATGTCACGGATGTGTCTTTTTTTGTAGCAAAAGTTAGCGGCAGCGGAGGCAAGCTCTTCCTTCGGGTCAAAGTGTGGATCAGTGTCGCCGACATGTGTACGTACAAGAAGAAAGTAAATGTTAGAAGCCAAACTGCAATTGCACAAATGATGTAAAATACTGTAAGACATGGGATGCAGCTAGCCTCGATGGCAAACAACAGTGTCGCCCGTTATGGCCCTGCGTAAGTACATGGAAAGGCATGTTAAGTACAACAGGGTTAGCATCCAGCAAACATAGCAAATGGGAAGCATCTCAAGTATATCTTCATTGCGGAGAGTAGCACAATCGCAAAGGGACAGATTAAAAAATGGATACAATCGTTAATTTCAACATGCTTAACAACATCCCAAGTCATTTTTTGTAAGTTTGTAGGCATTGAAATACAACTGTTTAAAAATGGATTCAATTGTTAATTGCAACAGGCTTAATAGCCATTGAAACCGGTACTAATAAAAATGCAATTGACAGAGTTAAACATCACAAGGCAGGTGCTACCAAAGCAGAGAATGACCCGATTGTCTGTAAAAAATTAGGGAAAGTAACTAAAACGTGTTCGGCATGTTTACTACAACATGCTTAATACATTGACCCTACAAAACATAGCCATTAATTGCAACTGGTATTGGTAAGATTGAACTGGTGAGTACATACTTGGTAAGTCTTGAGAGGTAGTTATTGGGGCACTTCATCTTGGTCAGAGCCCGCCCAAAGTCAGCGGTGACGGAGACGAGCTGTTCCTCCGGGTCGAAGCATTGATCAGTGCCACTGACATGTGTACCTACAGGCAAGCAGTAAATGGTAGAAGTTAAACTGCAATTGCACAAATGATGTGAAATACTATAAGACATGGGATGCAGATAACCTCGACGGCAAACAACATCATCGACCGTTATGACCCTGTGTAAGTACATGGACATGCATGTTAAGTACAACAGGGTTGCATCCACCAAAAATAGCAAATGGGCAGCATCTCTAGTGATATCCTGAGTCATGTATTGTAAGTTTGTTGCTGGTATTGGTGAAATTGAGCTGGACGGTTAATACTTGAACATCACACAATGTGCAGTACTGAAATAAACAAGGCACGAACATGCTTAATACATCAACCGTACAAAACATAGCCATTGCAACTAGTATTGGTAAGATTTAGCTGGTTAAATCATACTTATTAAGTCCTGGGGGTAGTCATTGGGGCACTTCATCTGGGACAGAGCCTGCACCATGTCAGCAGCGGCAGAGGCAAGGTGTTCCTCCGAGTCAACACGCACAACGACCATCGCGCCATGGACCGCCATCAGCTCCTCGCCCTCCACGTGATACGTGGTTGGGCTTGCGCGGCGATTCTCTGGAGTTAGGGGCAGTGCGGATTTGGAGGCATCAGGATGTTTTGCAGGGACCGTGATAGTGACCAATGGGTTACCTGACTGGATCCGAGCAGAACATTAAGTTGTGGTTGCGGCGGCGGCGGTTTGAGCTGCCGGTAGGGGAGGGGGAGGGGGAGATACTAAGGAAATTTGATGGGTGGAGATGTGGTTGGAGGAATAAATTCTAAAATCACGCGCCTAATGAAAATTTCGCTGCAAAACTTAAAACTTGGGCGAGCAAACCAAACAATGCAGACGAAGCACATAAAATACTCGTGTGCGAGAAAAGAGAAAATTGGCAGATCCCATTCCCAAGAAAATGTACACGTGTAGTTGATTTTTTCGGTCAATGGTACGCCTAGTTTATTAGGAAACATCGCACGGGTAACTGACTTATGGATCATTAACACAAAAAAGGCACACGGGTACGCCGTAGAAACCGTGTATTTTGCGATCTTCTAATAATTCTTATATCTATTAGCATCTCCAACAACACCTAATTTCAGAAATCTCTTTCATTGTATCAGAATTATTCAATGTACATGAACGAGGCAAGGTGACACTCGATGAGCAATCATCGGTTTATGAAACGCAATCAAGTGTCAACCCGCCTCGCTCGCGTAGCCATATGTTTGATCCTATGCAACAAGAGAGAAGCTTGCTGCCATCTGCCAGTGCGGCAATTTAAGCCGCTGCGCGGCCAACTCGTGTGGCGAGGTGGGACTAAAAACCAACTGCGGCCAGCTCTAGTCTCCGCCGGTGGCTGTGGGCATACGTTTTGGTAGTATTTGGGGCCGGGGTGCGGCTACAAATTTTTAGTGAACACATGCTAATCAACGCTCAAAGCCCTCAAAGGATGCGCTTACCGGCATTGTATGTTAATAGTAGATAGTACAAACTTAAAGTACTACTAGTAATTTGCTCTAAGACTACGGCCGACACACGCACTAACTACTTCTCACATGCTGCCATCAGGGCATGCTGGACAGACGTCGGCGTTATGCTTCCCGGCCTTGTAGGCGGCAGCCCATCGTGCTTCGATCTCCGCCAAGCTCTCCTCAGCACGGCGTGCGGCCTCTTATTTCTTGTGGCAGCGAGACTCTCTTTTCTTGATTGCTTCCTGCCTTTTCTACTCCTTCTATCCGGCTTTGGTCGCCTCTAGATCCATCGCCCATTTGGCCATGGTAGCCTCAATGTCCGCCCACATAACTGTGTGGCCGCCGGCGGCGATGAACTCAGCGCGGCGAGATGCCATTGCTTCCTTACCATGTGTGCGGTCACGGGCGGCGAGGAACGCGGCGCGACGGGATGCCATCGCTTCCTTACCAGTTACTGTGCGTCGCGGTGCCATGAACAACGCTTGGAAAGAGCTCTGGGACGAAGGAGCCGGATAGTCGTATAGTGCGGTGGTTTTTAAGAGCTCAACGACAAACAACAAAGGAAATTTGGCTTCCCTTCCAATTTTGCTCGTTCATTATTGCACATGGTTCATCTCCGTCGCCTCCGGAAATAGTTTGCGCTGAGCCTATTGTGTGTTGCATTATGATTGTCCGGAACCCCAGCCACGCGGATTGCGTGTGTGCACCATAGGATGTGCCGTGATCGAACAACAATCCACGTCCCTCACATCACACTCGTGCAGTTGTAGCTGGATTGGATTTATATGCGCCGAATGCGTATAAAATGCACATAATCCCCTAAATATGGTAAATGAGCCTAGAAAAATACCAAATTTGAACACGGTGATTTGCAGGGTGTATGTTCGTCGTACAAAAAACTCCAGGGCAAAAAACGAAGAAAATTTGGATTCCCCTTCAATCTTGGTGATTTCCCTCTCGAAAGCATGGAACTTCCTTGGTGATGGTTCGATTTATGAAGGGCATGCATGACGACATAAGCCAAACCTTCTCAAATTTTTACCAGGGCATGGTGAGGCCATACCATGGAACCATGTTAGGTGTCATGTTTTTCAAGCATTTATTTCATTTTTTTCTATAGTTGAAAACCCAGTAAACAAACGTTTATGGTTGATTATTGCCACACATTTCATTGAAATATTCGCCCATTCCTTGTAAAAGGCATGAGAATTTACTAAATGACATGAGCATGGTTTTCCAAGCCGTTCTTGTGCACCCTTTCATGCACCAATTGTTTGAACTTGAATTATGTGCATTAATGTCTATAAAATGCACATAATCCCCTAAATATGGTACATGAACCCGAAAAGGTGCCAAATTTGAACACGGTGATTTGCAGGGTGTATGTTCATCATAGAAAAAAACTCATGGACAAAGGACAAAGGATATTTGGATTCCCCTTCAACCTTGGTGATTTCCCCCTAGAAACCATGAAACTTCCTCGGTGATGGTTCGATTTATGAAAGGCGTGCATGACGACATACAAACATTCTCAAATTTTTATCAAGGCACGGTGAGGCCATACCATGGCACCACGCCAGGGGTCATGTTTTCCAAGCATGTATTTCATTTTTGTATAGTTGTTAACCCAGTAAATGATGCATTTATGGTTGACTATTGCCACACATTTCCTTGAAATATCTGCCCATTCCTTGTAAAAGGCATGAGAATGTACTAAATAGCACGAGCATGGTTTTCCAGACCATTCTTGTGCACCTTTTCATGCACCGATTGTTCAAATTTGAATTATGTGCATTAATGCCTAGAAAATGCACATAACCCCCTAAATATGGTAAATGAGCCTGGAAAATGTCAAATTTGAACACGTTGCATTTGAGGCAGTATGTTCATCGTTGAAAAAAAACTGAATGACAAACTAGGACGGAAATTTGGATTCCCCTTCAATCTTGGTGATTTCTCTCTCGAAATAATGGAACTTCCTCGATGATGGTTCGATTTATGAAGGGCATGCATGACAACATAA
Source organism: Triticum urartu (assembly GCF_003073215.2). Classification (NCBI taxonomy): domain Eukaryota; kingdom Viridiplantae; phylum Streptophyta; class Magnoliopsida; order Poales; family Poaceae; genus Triticum; species Triticum urartu. The sequence goes on from NW_024120643.1 coordinate 15,125, forward strand.
ATCAAACCTTCTCAGCTTTTTACCAGGGCACGGTGAGGCCATACCATGGAACCATGCCAGGCGTCATGTTTGTCAAGCACCTATTTCATTTTTCTATAGTTGATAACCCACTGAATGACGCGTTTGTGGTTGACTATTGCCACGCATTCCCTTGAAATCTCTACCCATTCCTTGCAAAAGGCTTGAGAATTTACTAAATACCATGAGTATGGTTTTTCCAAACCGTTCTTGTGCACCTTTTTATGCATCGATTGTTTGAATTTGAATTATGTGGATTAATGCCTAGAAAATGCACATAATCCCCTAATATGGTAAATGATCCTGGAAAATGCCAAATTTGAACACGTTGCATTCGAGGGGGTATGTTGATTGTAGAAAAAACTTAATGACAAGCTAGGAAGGAAATTTGGATTCCCGACCCCTTCAATCTTGCTGATTTGCCCCTCAAAACCATGAAATTTCCTCGGTGATGGTTTGATTTATGAATGCCGTGCATGACGACATAAGGCAAACATTCTCAAATTTTTACCAGGGCATGGTGAGGTCATACCATGGCACCACGCCAGGCGTCATGTTTTCCAAACATGTATTTCATTTGTGTATAGTTCTTAACCCAGTAAACAACGCATTTATGGTTGACTATTGCAACACATTTCCTTGAAATATATGTCCATTTCCTTGTAAAAGGCATGAGAATTTACTAAATAGAACTTTCATGGATTTCCAGACCGTTCTCGTGCACCTTTTCATGTACCGATTGTTTGAATTTGAATTATGTGCATTAATGCCTAGAAAATGCACATAATCCCCTAAATATTGTAAATGAACCCGGAAAAAGTGCCAAATTTGAACACGGTGATTTGCAGGGTTTATGTTCATCATAGAAAAAACTCATGGACAATGAACAAAGGAAATTTGGATTCCCCTTCAATCTTGGTGATTTACTATCGCACATGATTCATCTCTGTCGCCTCTGGGAACCATGTGTGTTCACCCACACATGCAAAAGGGAAAAAAAGAAAACCCTTGCCCACTTCATCCCCACCCACTCGCCGCGGACTCCTCCGCAACTCTGCACCTCATCAACTTATATCGCGACGGCCACCCTAAGCTCGATGGCTGTTGTTGGCGGGCGAAGGTCGTGCTCCAAATGACACGGGATTTCGCCCTTACCGCTTTCCGCCGCCTATCTGCATCGACATTCTAGACTCTAGTCAATTGGGGTTTTCAATGGGATTGGGCCGGGGATTTTTCTCATTGAGAAGGTAATCAACTTAGCGAAATATTCACTCATCTCTTATCACAGTCCGTCGGTCCCTGTTAATCAACCGGCGGAAATCGCTGTGGATTCATTTTTGTTCTAGCTAATTCGTGGGTGTTCATTCATGTGTCCACAGTGCAAGCACAAATTGGGCAAGTGTGGTTGCGGCCAGTCGGAAACGAAGTTCTATCTCACCATTCTGGATGACTTCAAGGAGCGCTCGGTATGTTCAATCTTAACCTAGCACGGTCGGCATTGCCTAAATTTGTGAACATATACCGTTTGTTGCTACATTTGGACAAAAAGGTACGGTGGCCACGTGCAGCCTAGATGTCGAAGCCGATCCCCCCATATTAGGTAAATATATGATGTATTGTTCATTCAGTTACTCTCATATTTGCATCAAATCTTTGTTACATTATCTATTTTATATTTTATATTTCTGTACTTTGCTTTCATCTATATATTGATCTATTATACCAGTTACTCCCATATTAGCATCTTGCTTTGTTATTTCAATATATCTAATTTACGATCTTCCATTTCAAGCAGTACATCCCTTGCTTTGCAAGAACAGGAGTAGAAGGAAATCTTGGGCTTTACTTTTTTGATGACTCCATGGATGTCATATTGACAACGCAGCATGGATTTACAATGACAGTTAGCGTAAAACTTGATAAATATGGTCACTCCTATTTTGATGTGGACCTTTGGAGAAAAATGTCTAAGTGTTATGAACTGAAAGCTGGCAATAAAATTCTAGTGCGTGCACCACGGCCTGGTCTAATTAACATGGATGTTTACTTCCCCAATGTCATCAGCCGATCAAAGTCTGATCGAGGTTAGTTTCCGTTCAACTTTCTCCATGATGCCATATTACTTAGCAAAATCGGGGTATTTGTTCTGACTAATTGATCACTATTTAAGCAACCAATTGTGTTCATTTTCTGACTCCGTTCCTAGGTAGTAACAAATTCTATTTACCAATTTATGTGCACTATATATTCTTCTGCCATGTTCTGAATAAATAATACATTTCCACCTTTTAAGCAGGATATGTTGGATGCATAGTGAACGATCTGTATGTTACTAAGCATACCAAATTTCACTGGAAGGACTTGAATCATGTCATAAACTTTGTTGATAATCTAACAGAGATAGCACAGCGTATGAATGCTGGATTTTGGATGGGATTAATTATACCTATGGTGCACACATTGAACAAGACCAATTGTGTGCACAAAATGCTGGTAAAAAGTCTGATTTTAATGTTGATGCTCATAAACTATATACATCTTCAACGATATGTTACAATTGGTTTTTATTCTACATTTCAACAAAAATTGCCCGCTATAGCAGTTCCTGGATCAATTTCCCAGCATGGTCGAATTACACTTGTGCCTGCTAATAACGCCAAAGTGATTGCAATGTACTGCATTTCCTATTAGAAAACTGGAGACATTGTTCTACTCGTGCTCTACCAAGGCACAGGAGGGCTTTTCCTTTTCATTGAAGAGATGTCGAGTCATCGTGATCAAGCTGCTTCCAGCAGATAGTTGTGGTTGTTGGCCCTCAAACTCTTAAAATGTGCTAGCTTTTACTATGTTAAGTATGTAGATATGGACCATATGGTTGTTGGCCCTCAGCCTCTTAAAATGTGATAGTTGTTACTGTGTTAATTATGTAGATACGAACCATATGGTTGTCAAAACTGTGTTACGAAGATCCCCCTTTTGTAGAATAGTGTAACCACTATGTATATGTTACTCAAATGTTGTTAGCCAAGTTCTTAAATTTTCATGGAAAGTATTAGTATCGTACACAGTTCATTGAGTTTAAGCGTGTGCCCGATGTCCAGAAGGCATTTGCATATTAACTGTCCATATTGCAAATTCACACATGTGTTAACTTAAGGAAACGTATGTGTAACTTACTAATCGTCGCCCACGAGTACTCACAGACACATCGTGTGCGATACTCCTAGCTACCGCAAGCAACTAGTTTGTATTTTTCAAAGTTTTTTGTACACACAGAATCGCACATGAACTAACTGTAGTAACCATCTGTGTTGTGATTTCTCATCGCAAACAGTTCATCTGAGTCGGCTGCTTGCTGCGTATCACACACATCTTGTTTACACGACTCATTTGTGTTATTTTGGCTCGCAAACAGTTCATCTATGTGAACTGTATGCCGCATATCACACACATCTTGTTAAGTTGAACCGTTTCTGATGTGTTCCCTAATCGAAAGCAGTTCATCCGAGTGAACCGTATGTCGTATATCACACACACCTTGATCTGGCTAATCATTTCTTTTGCACTCCCTAATAGCAAACAGTTCATCGAGCGAACTGTATGCCGTATATCACACACACATTGATATGGCTGCCCGTTTCTGTTGTTCTGCCTCATCGCAAACAGTTCGGATGTATCAACTTTGTGCCGTGCATCGCACACGCAACTAAAATCGGAACCATGTTTGATGGCTCTGCCATCGCAAATGTTTTGAATCTTCTTTGATGGGTTTTTTACATCATCGTTTGCCATAAATGCATCGCACACAGTTTCGTCAAAAGGTCTCTGATCGTAGTGTCGCGTTAGCAGCATCCTGCAGTGGTGCAAACTAGTGATAAAACAAGAAACTAAAAGATTCAATTGCAAGATCTAAAGATATACCTTCAAGCACTCACCTCCTCGGAAACGGTGCCAGAAAAGAGCTTGATGTCTACTAAGCAACTTTTATTCTTGTAGACGTTGTTGGGCCTCCAAGTGTGAGTTTTGTAGGACAACAACAAATTTCCCTCAAGTGGATGACCTAAGGTTTATCAATCTGTGGGAGGCGTAAGATAAAGATGGTCTCTCTCAAACAACCCTGCAATCAAATACAAGAAATCTTTTGTGTCCCCAACACACCCAATACAAAGGTAAATTGCATAGATGCACTAGTTCGATGAAGAGATTGTGATACAAGTGTAGTATGGATAATAGACATAGGTTTTTCTAATCTGAAGAATATAAAAACAACAAGGTAGCAATTGATAAAACGGAGCACAAACGATATTCCAATGCTTGGAAACAAGGCCTAGGGTTCATACTTTCACTAGTGCAATCTCTCAACAATGCTAACATAATTGAATCATATAACAATCCCTCACGTGTGACAAAGAATCACTCCAAAGTTTCTATCAAAGAAAGTAGGATGAAAACATGTATCAACCTATGTGCCTAGATTACCCCAATGTCACCATGGGAATCCACAAGTTGAATACCAAAACATACATCAAGTAAGTCAATAGAATACCCCATTGTCACCACGGGTATCCACATGAAAGACACACATCAAGTGATGTCAAATCCAATATTCAATCGAACATAACGAAACCTCGAAGAGTAATACTCCATTAATCACAACAAGATAGAGAGGGAAAAACATCATACAATCTGACTCAGAGATCGTGCCAAATCAGGAACACGAGAGAGACAAACAGAGATCAAGCACATAGCTACTGGTACATTCCCTCAGCCCTGAGGGTGAACTACTCCCTCCTTGTCATGGAGACCACCAGAATGATGAAGGTGGCCTTCGATGATGATTTCCCCCTCCGACAGGGTGCCTAAACAGGGCTCCAGATGGGATCTCTTTGGTACAGAGGCTTGTGGCGGCATAGCGGAAGTTCTTGGTTTCTTTCTGGATTTTTCTATATTTATTAGAATTTGTGGCATTAGTTTCATGTTAGGGGGGTCCACAAGGGAGCGACATGCTCGGTAGGCGCGCCCTGAGGGGACCCGCGCCCCTTGAGCTTATCGCTTCCCTGGACATCATCTAGTCCAACTCCCAGGCTTCGGGGGTCTCTTTTGGTCCATAAAAATCATCATAAATTTTCAGCCCAATCCGAGAACTTTTATTTATGCACAAAAAACAACACCACGATAGTTCTGCTGAAAACAGTGTCAGTCCAGGTTAGTTCCATTTAAATCATACAAAACTTCATAAATTATAGATATGTTGGATACGTATAAGTGGCTGGCTTGTTGGGGCTGTCATGGACGACGCATGGTTTATCCAATATCTTGTCCAATGTACTTGGACCATCCCTGCCTCCTCAAAAAGGGTTCCTCTTGTTACCGTCATGCTGGTCGCTGAAACTTGCATTGACTGCGGTCTTTTCGGTGTCACTACTGCTTCCTCTATTATGACACTTGTTATTCCTGTTACTCCGAGGTTTTCCATTCCCGTCTTGCACCTCGGAGGTGCCGGGATCGCTGCTATATGGTTGCTCTTCCGAGCCAACCAATTGTCCTCATCAGCGCAAAACCAAGTCATGAGGTGTGTGAGGGCTTCGATTGTTCATGGCTTCTCTTTTCCAAGCTCCCTGGCCAGCCATTCATCACGAATGTCATTCTTCAATGTGGCTATCACCTCTATGTCTATGCAGTCTACTATCTGTTTTTTTCTTAGTCAAAATCGATTCTAGAATGTTTGGGTTGACTACCCCGGTTTTTGGTTGTCGTCTAGGGGTCGGATGCAAGTACCTTGGAAGTTTTCTCAGAGTGCATCTTTGAGGTCTTCCAAATTACTGATAGAGTCCTCGGGAAGGCTATTAAGCAAGTGTTGAGCTACTCCTTTGAGCTTTAAGGGCAAATATTTGTTGTCACAGAGATTGTCGCCTTCGGCCATGTGCAATGTGCATGAGGAAATCCTCAATCCATACAATGGAGTCCATTGTTCCGTCATAGTGCTCTATATTAATGGGTTTAAACCCTTTTGGGAACTGGTGATGCATCACCTCATCTATGAACCACATGGGATGGGCAGCTTCTCTGACCTTGGCTGTAGCATGGCGAATAGCGGACATGGTTATGTTTCGGTCACACATATATCACCGCTCGTGGCTAATCAAGCCGGGTGTCCCACCAATCCAGCAGGTGGGCGTTCTCTGGATTTGTAAATCGTCCAAGATGGACCCGCTGGCCTTGTAGGTAGCTTCTCTCTCAAATCATATTTCTTTAGGGGCCATGGTGGATATATTCCTCCTCGACGCTAAGGAGCTTCTTGGAGGCTCTTCTCTAGGGAGGCTGTCGGGTTGCTTAGCCCATTTGTGCTTAGATAGTACACCGTCTTTGCCCTCCTCATCTAGTTCTGGAAGCAAGTTCCTTCATGGATAATCTTTATTAGCCTCGTTTTTTCCAAGCTTGTGCTCCAGATCATGTTCAGCTCTGAGGAGCTTGACCCATCGATCATTAAGCTTGTACCATTTGGATTTTACGCTACTTGGTCTTTTGCTTGATGCTCTTGGCCGTGTTGGCCAGTCGTGTGTGGAAAGTTTTGAACTGAGGCACCTTAAGGGGCTCCTCAATAACATCAAATTCATTGGGACCGAGGCTTCTATCCTCCTTAGACTCTGAATAATAATCGACGACCTTGGGGTCATCAGCGTCCCCATTGATCATATCGTCATCATTGTTATTGTTACCAGCGCCAGTATCATTGCCAGCATTCTGGTTGTCAGCGCCATCTTGAGCAGTGTCATTATTGGCAATTTCACCATTCCCCATGCCACATTTGCTTGCATCGGTATTGTCTGCGCCTCCATTACAGCGGCCTCTGCGTCAGCGCTTGGGGTTTTTTTCTGTTGCCTCCTCCATCCTTGTGGAGGTAGCTGCCCACTTGCTTGTATTAGTGGTAGTGTAACGCCCCGAGGCCCATGTGCCAGGTGTCTTCTAGTTATTCGCTGTTGTTGCCTTGTCATTGCTTGCGTGTCATGCATTCCATATCATGTCATCATGTGCATTTCATTTGCATACATGTTCGTCTCATGCATCCGAGCATTTTCCCCGTTGCCCGTTTTGCATTCCGGCGCTCCTATGTCACCCGATGTCCCTTTCTACCTCTTTTTGTGTGCGGGTGTTAAAGGTTTTCGGATTGGACCGAGACTTATCATGCGGCCTTGGTTTACTACCGGTAGACCGCCTGTCAAGTTTCATGCCATTTGGACTTCGTTTGATACTCCAACGGTTAACCGAGGGATCAAAAAGGCCTCGTGTGTGTAGCAGCCCAACACCCTTCCAAACTGGCCCAGAACCCACCTAAACCTCCTCCATCATCTAGATCGTTCGATCACGATCGCGTGGCCGAAAACCGCACCTCATTTGGACTCTCCTAGCTCCCTCTACCTATAAATATGTGATCCCCTCCGAAATATTCGCGGTACAAACCCTAGCCTTCCTCTACCTCGCG
>NW_024120644.1:0-9722 GCF_003073215.2 Triticum urartu
TCAGTTTGTCAACTGAATTGCTTGAGGACAAGCAAGGGTTTAAGATTGGGGGAGTTGATACGCCTCCGTCGTATCTACTTTTCCAAACACTTTTGCCCTTGTTTTGGACTCTAACTTGTATGATTTGAATGGAACTAATCCGGACTGACGCTGTTTTCAGCAAAATTACCATGATGTTGTTTTATATGCAGAAAAAAAAATTCTCGGAATGACCTCAAACTCCACGGGAGGTCTTAGAAAAAATAATAAAAAATCCTCGCCAAATATGAAGACCAGGGAGGCCACACCCTTCTCACGAGGGTGGGGGGCGCCCCCCTACCTCGTGGGCCCCCTGGAAACCCTCCGACGCCAACTCCAACTCTATATATTCGCTTTCGGAGAGAAAAAATCAGAGAGAAGAAATCATCGCGTTTTACGATACGGAGCCGCCACCAAGCCCTAAAACCTCTCAGGAGGGCTGATCTGGAGTCCGTTCGGGGCTCCGGAGAGGGGGATTCGTCGTCGTCATCATCATCAACCATCCTCCATCACCAATTTCATGATGCTCACCGCCGTGCGTGAGTAATTCCATCGTAAGCTTGCTGGACGGTGATGGGTTGGATGAGATTTATCATGTAATCGAGTTAGTTTTGTTAGGGTTTGATCCCTAGTATCCACTATGTTCTGAGATTGATGTTGCTATGACTTTGCTATGCTTAATGCTTGTCACTAGGACCCGAGTGCCATGATTTCAGATCTGAACCTATTATGTTTTCATGAATATATGTGAGTTCTAGATCCTATCTTGCAAGTCTATAGTCACCTATTATGTGTTATGATCCGTTAACCCCGAAATGACAATAATCGGAACACTTACCGGTGATGACCGTCGTTTGAGAAATTCATGTATTCACTATGTGCTAATGCTTTGTTCCGGTTCTCTATTAAAAAAAGGCCTTAATATCCCTTAATTTTCAATAGGATCCCGCTGCCACGGGAGGGTAGGACAAAAGATGTCATGTAAGTTCTTTTCCATAAACACATATGACTATATACGAAATACATGCCTACATTACATTGATGAACTGAAACTAGTTCTGTGTCACCCTATGTTATGACTTTTAGATGATGAACCGCATCCGGCATAATTATCCATCACCGATCCGGTGCCTACGAGTTTTCCATATACTGGTTTACGCTTATTTACTTTTCCGCTGCTACTGTTACAATCACTACAAAATACCAAAAACATTACTTTTGTTGTCTTTACTTTTGTTGCCGTTACCACTACTATCATATTACTTTACTACTAAACACTTTGCTGCAGATACTAAGTTTCCAGGTGTGATTGAATTAACAACTCAACTGCTATGCTAATACTTGAGAATATTCTTTGGCTTCCCTTATGTCGAATCAATAAATTTGGGTTGAATACTCTACCCTCAAAAGCTGTTGCAATCCCCTATACTTGTGGGTTATCAATACAACAGTGGGAAAGTAGATATTCAATACTGTGGTATTTGTAGGTGGAAGAAAATGTCCGAGGATACAACAGGAGCATAATAAATAACATTTTGCTTCTGTCTAACTTATGAGCACAACATGCCCTTTATTTACTCTAGGAATATCGTGTACTCTTTAGCTATTTTTCTAAGTGCATGGTGCATGCCCATTGATCTGAGTAAGCCGCTTCTTCAATATTGAAGAGAGAAGTTTGAGGCTGTCATGCCCACTGCTGAAATTAGACTGGGCATTATTCTGTAGGGCTTGGGGCACAGAATATCCTGAATCAATCACAAGACAAACATCAGTATTAAGCAAGGACTACAGTAGAAGTAGCTAGAGATAATAAACAGAATAAAGGGCTATTTTTCTATAAAATGTTTTTTTGCTATGAACAAGATTTGTTTAATTGAAATTAAATGTCAAGAAGTTAGAGAGCATGATATGATAAGTTCGAGAGAATGATTTGATGTTGCTATTCAACTGTTGAATAGATATTGAAGGCACATTACATAAGAGTCCTGGATTTTACATATCTGAAAGTAGGCGCACCATGAAAGTGATAATCATCCAATTAATAAAACCATTATTCTAAAAAAAATTAGACATTGCCTCATATATACCAACGGGAGTAACTTTCTATTGGTTAGAAACCGTTGTGCTGACAGTTATTTAACACGTGTTTTTTTAGATGCACTAAGACCATATATAGGATGCAGACCATTCTCATGCCAATGTCTAGAATAGCCAATCTACATAAGTCCTAGTAGCATGCTCCTACAAGATTCTTACAAAAACCTACATGGGTATGTTCCCAATAGGAATGGATATAGATTCTGCTTACAAAAATGCTACACTCTAACACTTCCACCGGAGCACAATTCAGCTCCCACAATCAGTAATCAGCATGAAAACTTAAAAAACAAGTTTGATAGAAATCAATGTTCAGGAAAGCATGAAGCATAAGCAAAGCGACAGGCTGACGCTTAGAGCAATGGGCGCTTAAGCATTTTTAAAAATAGAACTACAGGTTTTGGAGGTTGTAGACCGAGAATTAACCTGAGTAGACGATGCGGGACCTTGGGGAAGTTGGTGACATATTTCCTGAATGTGTTTTGGCCTGTGTTGCCGCGACAGCATAGATGTGCAATGAAAGAACTTCATTATAAACATATGTTCCCAGCCTGGTCCTTGCTTGGAAAGAGAAGCAAAAAAGAAAAGGATTATGCAATAGACACACCAAACACCAAGGCAATGCAAAATATTCACTGATTTTACTCATATTTTTCGACGACGCATATAAACTGGCCCTAAACATTATATTAATTAACAATAATGAAAAGAACTTCTTAAGGCACTCAGTCACAGGTTATGATTCTACCACCTACCATTTTTACACTGTAAGATGACCATGTCAGTACTGATTTTATATGAAGTTACAAAGAGATAATAATAATAGCGACATTGATGAAAACTGAAATCACAATATATATAAAACTTGGTGTCACTCCCTCCTTACGCCATGGCAGTACCTGACCTCTATTCTAATAAAATCATATTATAACAACTTGCATATATATACCTGACCTCTGTTATAATAGAATTTATATATATGCTTCACTCAGTGTGCCTACAATTTTTAGAATGTAATTTTTCCCATGTTTTGAGAAACCATTTTAGGATTGCAAGGAACAATTTTGCAAAGTATAACATTGCAAGCAAATCACGAAGAGTTACTGAGAAGCTACCTAGCCTGTAGCATGGAATCTCTTTCGTCAGCACACTCAACCAAGAGCACCATTACACAGAACAAAGAGGCGTAGGAAAAATAGTTTGTTTCATGTATACTTGTAAACGATATTGCCATTTTCCAATAAATAAAGTCATTTCCTGAAAAAAAACGCAGGAAAAAGAAAAACAACCCAGGATTATCAAACCACCTCAACCCATAGACCGGCCCAGGTGGCTCACCTCAACTAACACTCGGAAAAGCATGTCAGGTTCTTGATGCCAGGCACGCTCTCGACATTGTCGCCTAGTGAGATATAGCACGCCACCGACGGTGTCCTCTTCCTCGTCCCCCTCTCTACTTCCCCACTACATGTAATCCGCAATCTGACTCCCCAGATCCTAAACAAAGCACCATCGATATCTTTAGTGTCTGAAGTGGAGAACCATCAAGGGACACTGTAAAACAAATTATTTGCAGGTACCAAGGTGCAGCTACTAATTTCCCTTCCAACCATATGAACCTTTGCCATACAAAACATTATTATGCAAAGCTATACATACATGAACATAGCTACGTACTCATTATACATTATCTTGTAGAACATTTTAGAACTACTGAAATAGCAGCTGATGGTAACGAAACACCGTTAGATTTTTCAACAAATAATCTCCAGCTGCCAATTTCTTGGGCGATTACAAACATACCCAGCGTCCATGTGTACAGGAATTATTTAGACAGGTCCCCAGGGCATGCTCACAGTCTATTCTATGTTACAGATAGCTTAGCTGTGCAAGAATTATCAGGGCAGTCTACTCTGCGATTCAGTCAAGGTGTTGGTATCAATTACGATAACAGCGATGATACATGTGTGTGCTATATCCACCGGGAATTGAACTGAACTACTCGGGCCCCAATATTTCATAGTGAAAAATCAGTAGAAACTAAAAAGAATAAATTGTAATTAGTTTTGGTAGAAACATATTTCACATTAATTTTAATTAAGCAGAGCAGGGGAATTTCCTCAATGAGATGGGCCGGTGTGTTCAGAACCAATTGTGATCAGCAGAAAAAGATAAATTGTCAGGATGCCGACAACATGGATCAATGGAATAAATTCTCACAAATGAAATGACAGTGAAGGGGATATGAATCTTGACTCTGGATTGAACAAAGTAAATGGGATAAGCTCACCTTGCCGCATAGACAACGGACGCCCAACTTCAAGAAAAAAGGCGAGTACGCCTGAACATAGCAAGGCATCAATAAAAAGCGAGTACGCCAAGCAAAATCTGCAAGGGAAATCTTAATTTAGACATGGTACCACCTGAAAATAGCAAGACATCCAGATGTCTAAAATGCACCTCACCTACTGGAATCACCCTCGCCTCAATGAAAGAAATATAGCGCAGTTCGACCCTGAATATGAAGCAAAAAGACATAATGAGACATGTTGAACCTGCAATGAATGAATGAATTGTTTGAACCTACACTGAATAGTTCATGTCCATCCATCCGTATGCTACTTTCTCATCAGAACGTCAATCCCAAAGATCTTCTGCTGGAAATATAACTTTATATTAGTCAGCTGACACAACACCTTAACTATCCAAGGGGTTTCCTAATACGCAACACTCTCTCAGAACATTTGAGGAACAAATCAAGGGAAGTTTTCAAATCAGCATTACATGTGTAAAGTCATAATCCCTGAACATGATAAATAGCGTAGTAGAAAATTTGAAAAGCGCAAAAATAGATATTAAAGATAGCACCATCGGGGCTAATGTACTATCTAAAAGTGCACTGATGCCTAGTATGTAAAGTTACCTAGAAAAACTCCAGCACATGAAAGGTGTGCCAAAATAAAGGGGAAACAACAATCCTCCTCAAGAAATGGTGCTGATAGGCAGACATATTCCTTTTCATGTACTGTGGTGCAAGAGTTCAGAAGAAATCAAGCTCACCTATCTTGGAAGGGTCCGAGTGCTCTAGGGACATCAAGCAACAATATCTCCAGCCACTCAGAACCAAAACAATATGCCCTATCTTCAGTTTCAGACTTCCAGTCAAAGGAAACTGTATGGGCCAAAAATAATCTTCAGAGAACATACTACAATTTTTAGAATGTAAATTTTCCCATGTTTTGAGAAACCATTTTAGGATTGCAAGGAACAATTTTGCAAAGTATAACATTGCAAGTAAATCACAAAGAGTTACTGAGAAGCTACCTAGCCTGTAGCATGGAATCTCTTTCGTCAGCACACTCAACCAAGAGCACCATTACACAGAACAAAGAGGTGTAGGAAAAATAGTTTGTTTCATGTATACTTGTAAACGATATTGCCATTTTCCAATAAATAAAGTCATTTCCTGAAAAAAAACGCAGGAAAAAGAAAAACAACCCAGGATTATCAAACCACCTCAACCCATAGACCGGCCCAGGTGGCTCACCTCAACTAACACTCGGAAAAGCATGTCAGGATCTTGATGCCAGGCACGCTCTCGACATTGTCGCCTAGTGAGATATAGCACGCCACCGACGGTGTCCTCTTCCTCGTCCCCCTCTCTACTTCCCCACTACATGTAATCCGCAATCTGCCTCCCCAGATCCTAAACAAAGCACCATCGATATCTTTAGTGTCTGAAGTGGAGAACCATCAAGGGACACTGTAAAACAAATTATTTGCAGGTACCAAGGTGCAGCTACTAATTTCCCTTCCAACCATATGAACCTTTGCCATACAAAACATTATTATGCAAAGCTATACATACATGAACATAGCTATGTATTCATTATACATTATCTTGCAGAACATTTTAGAACTACTGAAATAGCAGCTGATGGTAACGAAACACCGTTAGATTTTTCAACAAATAATCTCCAGCTGCCAATTTCTTGGGCGATTACAAACATACCCAGCGTCCATGTGTACAGGAATTATTTAGACAGGTCCCCAGGGCATGCTCACAGTCTATTCTATGTTACAGATAGCTTAGCTGTGCAAGAATTATCAGGGCAGTCTACTCTGCGATTCAGTCAAGGTGTTGGTATCAATTACGATAACAGCGATGATACATGTGTGTGCTATATCCACCGGGAATTGAACTGAACTACTCGGGCCCCAATATTTCATAGTGAAAAATCAGTAGAAACTAAAAAGAATAAATTGTAATTAGTTTTGGTAGAAACATATTTCACATTAATTTTAATTAAGCAGAGCAGGGGAATTTCCTCAATGAGATGGGCCGGTGTGTTCAGAACCAATTGTGATCAGCAGAAAAAGATAAATTGTCAGGATGCCGACAACATGGATCAATGGAATAAATTCTCACAAATGAAATGACAGTGAAGGGGATATGAATCTTGACTCTGGATTGAACAAAGTAAATGGGATAAGCTCACCTTGCCGCAGAGAAGACGGACACCCAACTTCAATAAAAAAAGGCGAGTACGCCAAGCAAAATCTGCAAGGGAAATCTTAATTTAGACATGGTACCACCTGAACATAGCAAGACATCCAGATGTCTAAAATGCACCTCACCTACTGGAATCACCCTCGCCTCAATGAAAGAAATATAGCGCAGTTCGACCCTGAATATGAAGCAAAAAGACATAATGAGACATGTTGAACCTGCAATGAATGAATGAATTGTTTGAACCTACACTGAATAGTTCATGTCCATCCATCCGTATGCTACTTTCTCATCAGAACGTCAATCCCAAAGATCTTCTGCTGGAAATATAACTTTATATTAGTCAGCTGACACAACACCTTAACTATCCAAGGGGTTTCCTAATACGCAACACTCTCTCAGAACATTTGAGGAACAAATCAAGGGAAGTTTTCAAATCAGCATTACATGTGTAAAGTCATAATCCCTGAACATGATAAATAGCGTAGTAGAAAATTTGAAAAGCGCAAAAATAGATATTAAAGATAGCACCATCGGGGCTAATGTACTATCTAAAAGTGCACTGATGCCTAGTATGTAAAGTTACCTAGAAAAACTCCAACACATGAAAGGTGTGCCAAAATAAAGGGGAAACAACAATCCTCCTCAAGAAATGGTGCTGATAGGCAGACATATTCCTTTTCATGTACTGTGGTGCAAGAGTTCAGAAGAAATCAGGCTCACCTATCTTGGAAGGGTCCGATTGCTCTAGGGACATCAAGCCACAATATCTCCGGCCACTCAGAACCAAAACAATATGCCCTATCTTCAGTTTCAGACTTCCAGTCAAAGGAAACTGTATGGGCCAAAAATAATCTTCAGAGAACATAGCAAATAATAAATAAGCAAAAGGATCATCCCTGGAAATACAATACATGTTGCAAAACAGTCAAGATCGTTTGAAAATATACACATCTTACCCTGCTGCTTGTAGTCCTCGACGACCTGCTCCTTCTTCCTGTCGTTGGCCGCGTCCCCTCCCCCGCAGCCATACCCCATTGCGGAGGAGTGCCGCTGCTTGCACTCCTCGATGGCATGCTCCTTCTCGTATTGTTATCCGCCTCTCACCGCCTGCAGCTCCACCCCAGACAGCATAAGGTCGCAATTTATATTCAGAGCTATTTGAAAAGTTTTGGTCCCAAATTTGTTTTCACTTTTAGTGCCAACAAAAATATAGATCTGCTCTGCAATTAATTTACATGACATGACGATGGCATCAATTCATATCCATCCATTACAACATGAACATTTATATTTTGTTCTGCGGAAAACAAACTGGACATATAAGGGAATATACTAAACCGAAACAGAAAAAAAAATATGGCAATCTCTTTGCATAATCTGGAATGTAAAAAGGCATAGCTCCCAACTCAAGCTCTAATATAACCCAGACCTTTGCTACTTCTAGTAATTGTAACTAACTAACTATAACCGATAAAATTATCATCTGAAGAAGTGCAACAAAATTGTTCTCAGTTCTCAACTGAATGCCCATATCCATAAAATTAAAATGCTTCAAAAAGTATGAAAATGCACTCAAACGTGATAATGCTTTCTACTTCCTCCGTACCTAAATATTTGTCTTTTTAGAGATTCTAAATGGACTACCATATACGGATGTATATAGACATATTTTAGAATGTAGATTCACCCATTTTGATCCGTATGTAGTCACTTGTTGAAATCTCTAGAAAGACAAATATTTAGGAACGGAGGGAGTAGTAATCACTGCCTAGAACTGAGGTGACAATGCAACACATGTGTCAAGAGGAGAATGAGCAAGAGTGGATTTGGAGTTAAAGGAGAAACCAAATATGGGGACAGAAGGAGAATGAGCAAGAGTGGATCTGAAGGTAGGAGGAGAAACCAACCATGGGGCTCGTCAGCTCGATTCAAGCGTCGAATTCATCCGAGGGCCAACGTTCAGCAAGCGAGCACTCATGTTTAAGCACAATGCATATCCTACAAATTTAACAAAGATCAAGGGGGATATCAGTTATGCCAGCACCGCGCTCCCAAACTCGCATTTTGAGGTGTGAGCGAGACAAGACCTGAACAAATTCTACGGAAAGAAACTTATTTGATAAGAACACCAATGCAAGGGCATTGTGCAGAAGGTGGCCGTACTTCTGGAAAATATGAGGAATCAAATTGTGAAAATTTATCTTTCTGTTTTTGGTCCTATTGCTCAGAGTGTGGTATACCACTACACCAAAGAAAGCAATATCACACGGCAAACCTTATATTTTTCAACCGTCGCATAGAAGAATCATCTAAAGGAAGTAGACACATGCCATGGACTGACCTAAAATGAGTGGCTTCATCATGTGCAATTGCCTTGACCAAGAGGATATCTTGGGAGATGTAAGCAGGCTGGTATATATGTAAGCAATGAGATACATCAGTTGGCACCCAGCATGAGTTTTTTGACGTTACTTCTATATTACAGTAGCAAAGGGAGGGTCACATAACAACTCTTTTTTTTTAAATCTCAAGAGTTGCAAATGCATATGCATATCACATCACTTTTTTTTTGTAACAAATATGGCCAATGGCCAATGTCTATATACTAATCAGGATCAAAATTCTAGAGGTTATTTAGTTAGTCTAAAATATCACATCATGTTTGGTTGAAACAATATGCTAAAATATTCAGTTTGCAAAGCACAATGCTAACATATGGGGGAGAAGGTGGCAGCTCACCTGCAGCAAGGAGCTAGCATCAGAAAAAGTAGGAGTTCATCCTTTAGCGTACTATGAACATGTCGCTGCTGCCTTGCACCTTGATGCACCGCCGCTGCCCATAGCAGATTAACATCCAATTGCTTTTGACAAATTATACATAACAAATTACTTGAATTAATACTTCGTAACTGATCAGCAAGAAGTAGCAACCAAATTCTAATAATGGAGAGCTGGGTCTAGGATGTATTACTCCTATTTCATACTAACTGTACCTACTGGGGAGAGCAGAAATTTTCACCTTGCAGTCATTTTCACTCCCGTACAACGCGCCCGAGCCCCAGCCTCGTCGCAGCTCCCGCTCCAGCAGGGGATC
>NW_024120645.1:0-34078 GCF_003073215.2 Triticum urartu
GCGAGGGGGGGCAGAGGCCGTCGCCGGTGTAGGCCGACGCCGGCCGGTCACCCTCTCCCGTCCGCTGCCGGACCTCCCTCTCCTCTCCTCTCCTCTCCCCTTTCTCTCCCTCTCATCTTCCTATCTCTCTCTCCTAGGGTTCGTGCGGGATGACGGGACCGGAGTGTGCACGGCGTGCGGGACGAGGGGATTGGGTTGCGTTGGGTGCGGGCGCGGCGCGCGGATGGGACAAATTCTCTCTCGCCCGGGCGCCGCTTACCCAGCCAATACAGACACAAGACGAGCCCATTAATCATTGGACAGAAAAATGAACCGTGAGGTGAAAATAATTTAACCGCAAGTGAAGATCCAACGGCTCAGGCGCGCCAGAAAGATAGATCGGACGGTCGACGATTCTTCAATGGGGAAAGCCTTGTGAAGGTGAGTTAGCTAGCCTCTTTATAGTTTTAAATATGTTACTTTATGCTCACTACTAAATCATAAATTATTGTTAATTAAAATTGTCTTTGATATACCTTGGGATCTGGATGGATTCATTACTTGAGTACCTTATGCGTAGCTTAATGGCTTTAAAAAAAGTGTTGTCAGAGAGACAACCTGTAAGTTTTAGAGAGTCATTTATTTCTGTTGAGTGCTTTTATATAGTTTAAAAACAAAAAAACATAGAGGAACCCAAAACTTTTCAAAAAAGAAAATGAAAGTGAGAGAGACAAGCATTATTGAAGTGGAAGAGCTTCTTGAACTTTGTTCATGCTCACGGAAACTATGTGAATCTTGATTACAGAAACTTTCTCAACAAAAATAATTATTCCCTTGTACAATTCTATTTTATTATAAAAATAATGTGTCAAGATTTGCTTTTAGGATGTTTACATTGCTTGTTGGTCTGTGCGATGGAGAACAGAAACTTTGGTTGTAGTGCGCGATTTTACATTTTTTACTGGAACGTCAAACGGTTCTGAAACTTTTTGCACTGTCTTTCTATACAAATTTTTTGTTTTTCCTAATTTTTTCAGAATTTTTGGAGTACCAGAAGTATGGTGGATATTTAGATTACTACAGACTGTCCTGTTTAAGACAGATTCTGTTTTTGATGCATAGTTTGCTTGTTTTGATGAAACTATCAATTTATATCAGTGGATTAAGCCATGGAAAAATTATATTACAGTATCTACAATGCAAAAACAAAATATGAATTGATTTGCAACAGTACTTAGAATAGTGATTTGCTTTATTATACTAACGGATCTTACCGAGCTTTTTGTTGAGTTTTGTATGGATGAAGTGTTCGAAGATCGAGGATGTCTTGATGTGAGGAGAAGTGGGAGAGGTAAGAGCTCAAGCTTTGGGATGCCCAAGGCACCCTAATTAAATATTCAAGGAGACTCAAGCGTCCAAGCTTGGGGATGCCCCGGAAGACATCCCATCTTTCTTCAACAAATATCGGTATGTTTTCAGATTCGTTTCGTTCATGCGATATGTGCAAATCTTGAAGCGTTTTTTGCATTTAGTTTTCACTTTTCTTTTATGAACCATGCTAGTATGAGATAGTCCTTGGTTGATTTATAGAATTCTGATTGCACTTCACTTATATCTTTTGAGTATGGCTTTATAGAATGCTTCATGTGCTTCGCTTATATCATTTGAAGTATGGATTGCATGTTTCCCTTTACAACATAGAAAACCGCCATTTGTAGAATGCTCTTTTGCTTCACTTATATTTGTTAGAGAGTGGGCATATCTTTTGTAGAAAGAATTAAACTCTCTTGCTTCACTTATATCTATTTAGAGAGATGACAGGATTTAGTCATTCACATGGTTAGTCATAAAATTCTACATAAAACTTGTAGACCACTGAATATGATATATTTGATTCCTTGCAATAGTTTTGCGATATAAATATGGTGATATTAGAGTCTTGACAGTGGGTAGTTATGGATTGTAGAAATACTTGTGTTGAAGTTTGTGATTCCCGTAGCATGCACAGATGGTGAACCGTTATGTGATGAAGTCGGAGCATGATTTATTTATTGATTGTCTTTCTTATGAGTGGCGGTCGGGGACGAGAGATGGTCTTTTCCTACCAATCTATCCCCTAGAAGCATACACGGAGTACTTTGTTTTAATGACTAATAGATTTTTGTAATAAGTATGTGAGTTCTTTATGACTAATGTTGAGTCCATGGATTATACGCACTCTCACCCTTCCATTATTGCTAGCCTCTTCGGTACCATGCATTGTACCATGCATTGCCCTTTCTCACCTCGAGAGTTGGTGACTTCGTCGGTGCATCCAAACCCCGTGATACAATACGCTCTATCACACATAAGCCTTCCTATATCTTCCTCAAAACAGCCATCATACCTACCTATTATGGCATTTCCATATCCATTCCGAGATATATTGCCATGCAACTTCCATCTCATCATATACATGACTTGAGCATTTATTTTCATATTGCTTTGCATGATCGTAAGATAGCTAGCATGATGTTTTCATGGCTTGTCCATTTTTTGATGTCATTGCTACGCTAGATCATTGCACATCTCGGTACACCGCCGAAGGCATTCATATAGAGTCATATCTTTGTTCTAGACATCGAGTTGTAATATTGAGTTGTAAGTAAATAAAAGTGTGATGCTCATCATTATTAGAGCATTGTCCCAACGAGGAAAGGATGATGAAGACTATGACTCCCCCACAAGTCGGGATGAGGCTCCGGACTTTAAAAAAAATAGGCCAAAGAAGCCCAAATAAAAAGGAGGCCAAAGAAGCCCACCAAAACAAAAAAAAAGAAAAAAAAGAAAAAATGAGAAAAAAAGAGAGAAGGGGCAATGTTACCATCCTTTTACCACACTTGTGCTTCAGAGTAGCACCATGTTCTTCATATAGAGAGTCTCTTGAGTTATCACTTTCATATACTAGTGGGAATTTTCATTATAGAACTTGGCTTGTATATTCCGATGAGGGGCTTCCTCAAATGCCCGAGGTCTTCGTGAGCAAGAAAGTTGGGTGCACACCCACTTAGTTTCCAGTTTGAGCGTTCATACACTTATAGCTCTTAGTACATCCGTTGCATGGCAATCCCTAATCCTCACATTGACATCAATTGATGGGCATCTTCATAGCCCATTGATTGGCCGTGTCGGTGTGGGACTTTCTTCCTTTTGTCTTCTCCACACAACATCTACCATCATATTCTATTCCACCTATAATGCTATATCCATGGCTCACACTCATGTATTGCATGAAAGTTGAAAAGGTTTGAGAACGTCAAAAGTATGAAACAATTGCTTGGCTTGTCATCGGGGTTGTGCATGATTTGAATATTTTGTGTGGTGAAGATGGAGTATAGCCACACCATACGATTTTGTAGGAATAACTTTCTTTGGCCATGTTATTTTAAAAAGACATGATTGCTTTATTAGTATGCTTGAAGTATTATTGTATCAATGTCAAATGATAGACTATTGCTTTGAATAACTCGTGTATTAATATTCATGCCATGATTAAATTACATGATCGAGATTATGCTAGGTAGCATTCCACATTAAAAATTATCTTTTTTATCATTTACCTACTCGAGGACGAGCAGGAATTAAGCTTGGGGATGCTGATACGTCTCCGTCGTATCTATAATTTTTTATTGTTCCATGCCAATATTATACAACTTCCATATACTTTTGGCAACTTTTTATACTATTTTTGGGACTAACATATCGATCAAGTGCCTAGTGCCAGTTCCTGTTTGTTGCATGTTTTTTGTTTCGCAGAAAATCCATATCAAACGGAGTCCAAACGGGATAAAAACTGACGGGGATTTTTTTTGGAATATATGTGAATTTTGGGAAGTGAAATCAACGCGAGATGATGCTCGAGGGGCCCACGAGGCACGGGGCGCACCCTAGGGGGGCAGGCGTGCCCCTGACCCTCGTGGCCATCCCGTAAGGCGGTTGATGCCCTTCTTTCGCCGCAAGAAAGCTAATATACGAATAAAAATCATGTCCAAAATTCAGCCCAATCGGAGTTACGGATCTCCGGGATATAAGAAACGGTGAAAGGGCAGAATCTGGAACGCAGAAACAGAGAGAGACAGAGAGACAGATCCAATCTCGAAGGGGCTCTCGCCCCTCCGTCGCCATGGAGGCCATGGACCAGAGGGGAAACCCTTCTCCCATCTAGGGAGAAGGTCAAGGAAGAAGAAGAAGAAGGGGAGCTCTCTCCCCCTCTCTCCTGGTGGCGTCGGAACGCCATTGGGGCCATCATCATCACCGCAATCTACACCAACAACTTCACCGCCATCATCACCAACTATTTCCCCCTCCATGCAGCGGTGTAACCCCTCTTTTACCCGCTGTAATCTCTACTTAAACATGGTAATCAACGCTATATATTATTTCCTAATGATGTATGGCTATCCTAGGATGTTTGACTAGATTCGTTTTGTCCTATGGGTTAATTGATGATCGTGATTGGTTTGAGTTGCATGTTTTATTATTGGTGCTGTCTTATGGTGCTTTCCGTGTCGCGCAAGCGTGAGGGATCCCCGCTGTAAGGTTTGCAATATGTTCATGATTTTCTTATGGTGGGTGGCGTGAGTGACAGAAGCACAGACCCGAGTAAGTAGGTTGTTTGCGTATGGGAGTAAAGAGGACTTGATGCCTTATAATGCTATGGTTGAGTTTTACCTTAATGATCTTTAGTAGTTGCGGATGCTTGCTAGAGTTCCAATCATAAGTGCATATGATTCAAGAAGAGAAAGTATGTTAGCTTATGCCTCTCCCTCAAATAAAATTGCAATAATGATTACCGGTCTAGTTATCGATTGCCTAGGGACAAATAACTTTCTTGTGTGACAACAAGCTCTCTACTAAAACTAACTTAGTTGTGTCTTCATCTAAACAACCCCTACTTTTTATTTACGCACTCTTTATTATCTTGCAAACATATTTAATAACACCTACAAAGTACTTCTAGTTTCATACTAGTTCTAGGTAAAGCGGACGTTAAGCATGCGTAGAGTTGTATCGGTGGTCGATAGAACTTGAGGGAATATTTGTTCTACCTTTAGCTCCTCGTTGGGTTCGACACTCTTACTTATCGAAAGAGGCTACAGTTGATCCCCTATACTTGTGGGTTATCAACAGCCCTCTGATGCCCATCTTTGGCTATATGGAGTCTTTCGTCGAGGAAAAAAAATCATAAGCAAACTTTCGGGAAGAAACTCCGCCGCCACAAGGCAGAACCTTGGCGGAACCAATCTAGAGCTTCGGCGGAGCTGTTCTGCCAGGGAAACTTTCCCCCGGGAGGGGAAAATCATCACCATCGTCATCATCAACGACCCTCTCATCGGGAGGGGGTCAATCTCCATCAACATCTTCACCAGCACCATCTCATCTCAAACCCTAGTTCATCTCTTGTATCCAATCTTTGTCCCAAAGCCTCAGATTGGTACCTGTGGGTTGCTAGTAGTGTTGATTACTCCTTGTAGTTGATGCTAGTTGGTTTACTTGGTGGAAGATCATATGTTCAGATCCATTATGCATATTAATATCCCTCTGATTATGAATATGAATATGATTTGTGAGTAGTTACGTTTGTTTCTAAGGACATGGGAGAAGTCTTTCTATAAGTAGTCATGTGAATTTGGTATTCGTTCGATATTTTTGATGAGATGTATGTTTTCTTTCCTCTAGTGGTGTCATGTGAACGTCGACTACATGACACTTCACCATTGTTTGGGCCTAGGGGGAGGCATTGGGAAGTAATAAGTAGATGATGGGTTGCTAGAGTGAAAAAAATTTAAACCCTAGTTTATGTGTTGCTTTGTAAGGGGCTGATTTGGATTCATATGTTTCATGCTATGGTTAGGTTTATCTTAATGCTTCTGTTGTAGTTGCGGATGCTTGCAATAGGGGTTAATCATAAGTGGGATGCTTGTCCAAGGAAGGGCAGTACCCAAGCACCAGTCCACCCACATATCAAATTATCAAAGTATCGAACGCGAATCATATGAACGTGATGAAAACTAGCTTGACGATAATTCCCATGTGTCCTCGGGAGCGCTTTCCTTTATATAAGAGTTTGTCCAGGCTTGTCCTTTGCTACAAAAAGGATTGGGCCATCTTGTGCATCTTATTTACTTTTATTACTTGTTACCCGTTACAAAATATCTTATCACAAAACTATCTGTTACCGATAATTTCAGTGCTTGCAGAGAATACCTTACTGAAAACTGCTTATCATTTCCCTCTGCTCCTCGCTGGGTTCGACACTCTTACTTATCGAAAGGACTACGATAGATCCCCTACACTTGTGGGTCATCATTGAGCAGATCCTTGGCGCATGGCGCTTGAGCGCCACGGATCAAGATAGGCATGTCAGCACCGAGAGGCTGCAGCTCGCCGCACAACATGATCGATGGCGCGCCACAGAGCAAGCTAGGCGCGTCCGCGCCGATAGGGTGCGGCTCGCCGCATGGCGAGACCATTGGAGCGCCGCAGAGCGAGAGGCATGGTGCGTCGCACCGCAAGAGCGGATCCATCGGTGCTTGCCTGCTGTTGACACGGCGTCGCAGCTGGGTACATGTCCCGTCAATACCCCCGTTCCTTGCCAGGAGTGGGCAGAGGCCCTCTACGCCGTACTTGCACCATAGGCCGGCCACGTCGTACTTGCATGAACGCCCGCCGCGCCATTCGCCTTGTCCGCGGCCCGCTCGATGCCAACGCGTTGGTCGGTAGGCTCGACTGCCTCCTTGGCCCATGTGTCCACCTGGGCGCAGTAGAAGAACATGGCTGTCGCATCCTCAAGCTGGTGATCTCCGATGAAATAGCCAACTTGGAGCTCGAGATCGCGCTCCAGATATACCGCGCGTGTCGAACGCTTGGACGAACGCCTGCACGAGTTCAGGCAGAGCCAAGAGCTACCGTAGGCAAGGGTTGCTGGTCATGGTCTCATCGAATCATTTTATTTTGTTGAGTCGTTTCGACGTGGATAGCTATGTATTAACAGCAATCATAATATTGCGTTGTTAATTGCTCTGTTTCAATGTATGTACTCTGTTTTACGTTCTTATATGTTCTATTTCAATATGTGTGTATATGCTTTCCATACTGTATATATGGATGATAACAGCTAGATTCAAATTAGTATAAAAACTGATAGAAAATGCAATTCATAATATATATATACATTAATTGTTCATTAGTTCATCACAGAATATATATAATATCATCACATATACGTGATGGTACTTAACGTACAATGCATAAAATTGAAAACGAACAATACTAAAACTAATAATCCCTCCTGATGCGCGGCATCTTCCCAGCGCAGAGGCAGTACTCCGCCTCCTCCGCCTCGCAGCTCTTGACGTACCGATCTGCTTCTTGCTGGTGGACGAGCGCGAACGATCTTGTCATTTTATTGGGCGTCCACCGGAGCTCCTCGTCGGTGGCACGCTGTAGCTTATCGGCCCACTTCCACGCAGCGATGAGGCGCCTAGCGCCTTTGATCTTCCTCGCGAAATACCCGTCTTCGTACACCTCCTTCACACGACGACGCGCCCGCCCCAAAGCTCCACCTTCTCCTTTTCCCAGGTGGCATCACGGGCTTCACAAGCCTCCTGGTACCTGACTTCCTCCTCCGCCATCTCCTTCTTGAACGCCACTTGCCTGGCTTTCTCAGCCGGCGGCAGTGACTTCCACAGACAAAGATTGTACTGGCCCCAAAACCAATCCAAAGATGGGGGTTCCCGCGCAACCTCGTCCAGCGGCGCGTAGGGGTCCTCCTCGTCGCTGCTCTTCGGCTGAGCGTCCTCGGGGGGCGGTGACTCCTCGCCGGCGCGTGGGCAGATCGGCGGCGCCATGGCAGAACTTTGAGAGAAAGAGAGAGAGCGAGGGGAGGATGTAGATGAGAATCCAGGTGGAACGATGTGAGCAAGGTAGTATTTATTGGTGGCCAGAATCTAGATCGACGGGAACTGTACACACGCCGGTCGCCAGAATTTACGAGTACTATAGTTTGAATTACACACGATTCCTGCATTAGAATCCGTGTGTGAACATAATAGCTGACGGTTTCCAATACAGAATCGTGTCTGATTAATAACCCCCGCTATTCACCTTCCAAACCTCGAGGCGCGAAATAGAGTGCCAATCGTGTGGGGGCGGTTGTCTTGCCAGATCTTTACATTTTCTTTTTTGAACACCAGATATTTACATCGTCTGAAGATTTTTTAACTCGCACACAAGTACACAAAAAAATGATTTTTCAAACCGTTATGGTTAGCCGTTGCATGTAGATGTAGTTCAAATTTGAATTATGGTGATTAAATGGCTAAAAATCACTTAAATGTCTTTAAAAGGTCAAATGACTCCTAAAATTTTCCAAATTTTCACACGACAGTTGTATTAGTGCACGTTAAACATAGAAAAAATTGAAGGCCATAAGGGGAAGCTATCTCCCGTTCGTCATCAAACATGCATTGTTCCCTCTCGGAACCACTAGCCTTCTAGTGAGTTGCTCTGGTTTGTGAAGGGGTGTGTGTCCAAACTTTCATCGAACAGACCAATTTTTTATCACATCATCTTGGTGGCATGACATTACATCAAGCAAGGTTTCATGTTTTTCTGATCATTTTTATTTTTTTGGAATTTAAATGCCATGACACTTCATGCATGTACATGTGTCCATGCCGTGAGACCAATATGTTTGAAAATTCTTCTAATTTATTGCACATGGAATTAACTCGCACACAAGTACGCAAATATGATTTTTCAAACCGTTATGGTTAGCCATTGCATGTAGATGTAGTTCAAATTTGAATTATGGTCAATAAATGGCTAGAAAATCATTTAAATGTCTTTAAAAGGTCAAATGACCCCTGAAATTTTCCAAATTTTTACATGACAGTTGTATTAGTGCATGTTAAACGTAGAAAAAATTGAAAGGCGTAAGGGTAAGCTATCTTCCGTTCGTCATCAAACATGCATTGTTCCCTCTCGGAACCACTAGCCTTCTAGTGAGTTGCTCCGATTTGTGAGACGTGTGTGTCCAAAATTTTGTCAAACATACCAATTTTTTTACCACATCATCTTGGTGGTATGACATTACATCAAGTAAGGTTGCATGTTTTTCTGATCATTTTTTATTTTTTTGGAATTAAAATGCCATGGCACTCCATGCATACATATGCATGTGTCCATGTCGTGAGACCAATATGTTTGAAATTCCTTCTAATTTACTGCACATGGAATTAACTCGCACCCGTTGAGATGTAGTTCAAATTTGAATTACGATCATTAAATGGCTAGAAAATCACTTAAATGTCTTGAAAAGGTCAAATGACCCCTGAAATTTTCCAAATTTTCACATGACAGCTGCATTAGTGCATGTTACACGTAGAAAAAATTGAAAGCCGTAAGAGGAAGCTATCTCCCGTTCGTCATCAAACATGCGTTGTTCCCTCTCAAAACCACGAGCCTTCCAGTGAGTTACTCCGGTATGTGAGGGGTGTGTGTCCAAACTTTCGTCAAACAGGCCATTTTTTTACCGCATCATCTTGGTGGCACGACATTACATAACTAAGGTTTCATGTGTTTCTGATTTTTTTGGAATTTAAATGCCATGGCACTCCATGCTTAATTGTGTCATAGCCGTTAGACCAATATGTTTGAAAATTCCTTCCAATTTACCGCACATGGAATTAAATCGCACATAAGTACACAAATATGATTTTTCAAACCGTTATGGTTAGTCGTTGCATGTACATCTAATTCTAATTTGAATTATGGTCATTAAATGGCTATAAAATCACTTAAATGTCTTCAAAAGGTCAAATGACCCCTGAAATTCTCCAAAATTCGACATGATAGTTGTATTAGTGCATGTTACACGTAGAAAAAAATTGAAAGCCATAAGAGGAAGCTATCTCCCGTTCGTCATCAAATATGCATTGTTCCCTCTCGGAACCACGAGTCTTCTAGTGAGTTGATCCGGTTTGTGAGGGGTGTGTCCAAACTTTCGTCAAACATGCCAATTTTTTTGCCACGTCATCTTGGTGGCATGACATTACATTAACCAAGGTTTCATGTGTTTCTGATCTTTTTTTTAATTTTTTGGAATTTAAATGCCATGGCACTCCATGCTTAATTGTGTCATAACCGTTAGACCAATATGTTTGAAAATTCCTTCCAATTTACTGCACATGGAATTAAATCACACACAAGTACACAAAATATGACTTTCCAAACCGTTATGGTTAGCTGTTGCATGTACATGTAGCTCAAATTTCAATTACGGTCATTAAATGGCTAGAAATTCACTTAAATGTCTTAAAAGGTCAAATGACCCCTGAAATTTTCCAAAATTTGACATGATAATTGTATTAGTACTACAATTTTTCCTGTACATTTAAAACACCATCCGTTGCCACTTTACTCAAATTCGTGTTTCACAGCTAATAAAAAATATCTACAACATCACACACAATTTTTTTGCAGGAACCGTTTGCAATGAAAATTTCTGGGTCTATTTAAGTCTTCCTCCTTAAGCTTCGTCGGCTCGTCTGCTCTAGTGCCGGCAACCCCCGAATCCACGAATCCTGATCCCCATTCCCACACCCCCTTCTTGCAAAGATGACATCATGGAAACGCTTTGTGAAGGCTCGTACGATGCTCCCCCCCTGTGCGCCGCCGCCCGCAATATTCCAGGCCACCTCGGAATCCAGCATGCAACCCACGTCCGAAAAAGTGGCGATGGCCATGGAGCACCTGCTTTCTCATGAGGTCGCCGAGCTGGAGCTGTAGATGCAAGAGGGGTGGAGATCGAGGAGCGCTGGGAGGAGGAGTTGTGCGTGGCCGAGGTCGAGGTAGAGAAGAGTCTGTCCGTCGAGGAATCAACGATGGAGTACAAACGCGAGCTCTGGCGCAGCCACTACTACGAGTACAACAACCTTGAGGGCAGCGCCGTGGACGAGGACGCGGTCAACTTCAGCACGGGGGCGCGGATTCCACCAATGGCGGCATGTTGCTTGGAGAAGTCATCGACGTCTCATCTCACACCGACAATGCATAGGCCGGCGCAATGGTGGATTTGTTAAAATTATGCGTACTTAGGCTTTTTTAATGCTGGTCTTTTGTTAGAGCAATGTTTAGGTCAACTGGCTCTGTTTAATTACTAAAATTGCTCGATTCTGTAAGTGTGGTCCGTCTGCTGTACTCTCTTTTATATGCCCAAATTAGCAAGCGATGTTAACTTATGCAATGACGTACCCGGACCACCAAAATTTTAATTATCAAACTCATCCCATGCGCATAAAGCAGAAGAATCATTTGTGATGCACACAATCATTCAAAGTGAATGGTGTCCGGCGGCACCGCGCGCAAAGTTTCCCTCCATATTTCCAAAATTTTGGCCTATCACCAAAATATCTACCCCCTCCCCCCTTCCCCACCCACTTTTCTCCCCGACCACAAGTCACATTTCTCGTGTTTCCTCCTTCCTTCCTTCCTTCATTCCTAAGCTATAGCCGCTTCCTCGCTCTCGCCGTCTCGCATCCTACCGCCGAGGTCGCCATGGTCTTCTTCAAAGACCTCTCCAGCGATGACTCCTTCACCACCCGGGTATGCCTCTCTTCTCTCTCTCGGGCTATGACTTGGAATGAAGGATTTTACCCGCCGGTCGATTTGAGTCATTTCTTCCTTTTGTAGCTCCCTAGGACCATCAGTGGCAATGAATGGAGCGGGGTGGCTGAAGATCTATCTGCTCTTTGTCACCATCAATCTCCATGCATGAAGCTAGTTGCGTTTGAATCTGTGGACAATGGGAGGAAGTTTCTGGCATGTGTAGAGAAGGTTAGACCCTCTTTCGTTGTTACAAATCATTTGTTAGATGTGCTTCAGACACTGTCATGGTCCCAATCCATTCATACCAAACCTTTAAACAAACACATCCTAATACAGTGTCACAGTTTGTACCTAGTATCTAAAATTGTTGCCATCTCATCAGCGGTGCCATTACAAAATTATTTGGCATCGCTTCAGCAGTTTGTGCAGCCAACTTTGGTCCACACATCCGAGCAGCCAAGCAATAAAATACTAAATCTTTATGGGACGAAGGAACTGGGAATCGAAGCAACTAGGTGCTCCGGAGTCCAGGTCCCTGATTTTTTCCACTGGATCGGCTCACCAGTGCAGGGCACCGGTGCGAGCTGTAGCAACAGTTGTCTTTACACCAGTTTTGGCATACATAATGGACGGCCTTAGTGCTATTAGTTCTATGTTACTAAATTTGTGCATGTACACACCTGTTAGTATCAATTTGCTGTCATCCAAACACTGTCGCTATGCTGTTGTAGTTATATTTACCTTCCTTATAAAATGTTCACTTTTTTATTTAATGTACATGAGTAAGAACTTGTAGCGTTGTTGTAGTTAATTATAGCTTTTGGTGTTTCAAAATTTGGTTGTTGTCTCAGTAGCAATTAATTCATTTGCACATTGATCTTTTTGAGAAGATATGTCATAATTAACATGTTTCTTCGGTTTTTCAAAATAAGCATTGGTGATTTTCTATGTTGCTATAAACCCATTTCCCCTACAATTTTTATTGGTCTAGTTTTAAATATTATAGGATGAACGGAAGTGTTCTTACTTGGAGTGGGTTGATCAAGAGTGGCCACAATCTTTGAAGATGTGCCTAGAAAAGCTCTGGAGCATGTATGAGGAAGAGAACAAAGGTAGGCTTAGAGAAGGTGTTGTCAATGTTGAAGAATATTTGAAGATGCGGGATAAAAAGAGGAAGGTGGAGAATGAGCTCAGGTTTTTTAAAATCAGACTTTGCTAAGATGGTGTTGGCGAAGGAGGAGGCACTTTCCTAGTTGGCCAGTGTAAAACAGGTTCATACTGAACTGAAAGTAGAGGTGGATAAGACGAGCCTGGATGATCTCGATTAGGGAAATGAACATGGTGTTCTAATATTGTTCTTATGAAGTTGAACTAGCTATATGTTGTACTATGTTGTTTTCAGGTAACTATCGTACTGTGGTGTTAAAATATATTTATGTGCCTGATATGAAATTGGAAAACAGCTGTTCGATATGAAATGTTAATTTGCGTAATACTAGAATTATTAATTGTAAACTAATAAACCTACTAAATGTGTTATGGAACTTTGCAAACGGTTCTAGCAGTAAAAGCGCTTGTGATGGATAGCCCAATGCCACATAGTTTTCTTCATCGAATCATGTGTGAAGTAGTTGATAAAAGCAAACGGTTAACCAAGGCAGAGTGTGTGTTATAGTTACACCTATCACACACGAGCCTATAAATAAACATGTGTGGGATGTACATATGAACGGAAATGTTTTCCCTGGATTGACTATGTGGGATGTACATACGAACGAAAACGTTTTCCCTGGATTGACTGTGTGGGATGTACATTCAAACAAAAATGTTTTCCCTGGATTGACTGTGCGGGATGTACATACGAACGGAAATGTTTTCCCTGGATTGACTGTGTGGGATGTACATACGAACGGAAATGTTTTCCCTGGATTGACTGTGTGGGATGTACATAAGAACAGAAACGTATTCCTTGGATTGACTGTGTGTGATATACATACGAACGGAAATGTTTTTTTGGATTCATCGTGTGAGATGTACATACGAACGGAAATGATTGGGTTTCGATGCCTCGCCCGATCGCACACGAGCTCATTTTGCCCCAGCCTATGTCCGAGGAGGGCCTATCCCCGATGGTTTTCTAGGTCGTGTGGGAAGGACCCCCCCTATCGCCCACACTCACTTGGCGACGGTTTCAAATGTCGTCGCGGAAAGGGGTTAAAAACCATTTGTATAGCACCGATGCGTACCGGTGCAAGATCAACTCCATGGAGGTGGTGATGTGCAAAATGATGCCCAAGATCAAGTTCATGCCTCCGAGCGTGCTCAAGGTCAAGAGTAAGCTCAAGATGGTGGTCAAGGTCAAGAGCAAACTCAAGGTCTAGAGCAAGCTCAAGACGGTGCTCAAGATCAAGAGCAAACTCAAGACGGTGCTCAAGATGTGCAAGATGATCCTCAAATGCCCATTGAGGAACTTCTGGAGCGTCGTTCCGCTATGGTGGCTTCCAAGCTAAAGCATCAACAACATGTCATGGAAAATGTGCTTGGAAGTTCGAGAAAAGGGGTAACTACTTGCAAACAATTGTCAAAAATTTGTGAGCATCATGCGTTTGTTTCGTGTGTTGAACCCCAAAAGGTACATGAGGCGCTTGATGATGAGGATTGGCTTGAAGCAATGCACGATGAACTCAACAACTTTGAGCGCAATCAAGTTTGGGAATTAGTGCCAAGGCTAACAGAGGAACATAATGTCATTGGAACCAAATGGATATTCAAGAACAAGCAAGATGCAAATGGTGTGGTTGTTCGAAACAAGGCAAGATTGGTGGCACAAGGTTACTCCCAAGTCAAGGGTATCGACTACGGTGAAACCTTTTGCTCCTGTTGCTCGTCTTGAATCTATTCGCATGTTGCTTGCTTATGCATCTCATCGTGACTTTAAATTGCAACAAATGGATGTGAAAAGTGCATTTCTTAATGGTCCTTTGAATGAATTAGTGTATGTCAAACAACCACCGGGATTCGAGGATCCCAAGTTCTCCACTCGTGTATACAAACTCAAAAAGGCGCTCTATGGCCTTAAGCAAGCCCCACGTGCGTGGTATGAGCACCTTACCGAGTTGTTGCAAGATCGTGGGTTTGAAATTGGGAAAATCGATCCCACTCTTTTTACTAAGAGGGTCAAAGGGGATTTGTTCATATGCCAACTATATGTTGATGATATTATCTTTGGTTCTCCTACCAGATCTTTCAATGATGAGGTTGCCGCACTAATGACCGAGAAGTTTGAGATGTCTATGATGGGAGAGTTGAAGTTCTTTCTTGGGTTCGAAGTTAAACAAAGAAGAGAAGGAACTTTCATCAACCAAGCCAAATATACCCAAGACATGCTCTAGAAATTCAAGCTAGATGATGTCAAGCCGGTCAAGTTTCCAATGCCCACCAAATGCAAGCTTGACAGTGATCCCAGTGGTAAAGCAGTGGATCAAAAGGTATATCGTTCCATGATTGGATCCTTACTTTACCTTTGTGCATCTAGACCGGATATCACTTTGAGTGTGGGAACTTGTGCATGGTTTCAAGACGCGCCTAAGGAAAGTCACTATGTGGCGGTCAAGCGAATATTTCGATATGGCTCATACCCCAAACTTTGGCTTATGGTACCCCAAAGGAGCAAGCTTTGATCTCATTGGTTACTCGGACTCGGATTGGGCGGGAGATTGTGCGGATAGGAAGTCAACTTCCGGAGGGTGCCAATTCCTTGGTCGCTCTTTGGTGAGTTAGTCTTCAAAGAAGCAAAATTGTATATCTCTCTCATCCACCAAGGCCGAGTATGTAGCTGCCGCAAGTTGTTGTGCACAATTGCTATGGATGAGGCAAACTTTAAAGGATTACAGTGTCACTTGTGACAAAGTGCCTCTTCTATGTGACAATGGAAGTGCTATCAAGATCTCTCTCAACCCGGTGCAACATAGCAAGACGAAGCATATCGAGATTCGTCATCATTTCATTAGGGATCACATCAACCGGGGAGATATTGATATCATCTACATCAACACTCAAGAGCAACTAGCGGATATTTTCACCAAGCCTCTAGATGAAGCAAGATTTCGTGAGTTAAGGCATGAGTTAAATATCATTGATTTGAGCAATGTGGCTTGAATCTAGGCACACCCCACCGCAATCATCATCATATCTTGTTCTAGATGTAGGCATGGACATAGGGGAGTGTTGTTCTCTCAATGAACTCTCCCTCCCCCCCATTATGCATAAATCGATCAACTCTTTCACATTAGCCATTTTTATGGTACTTGTGCTTCAAAGATGAGTTTTGGTCATGGGCCCAAGGTTAAAATCTTCGTAGTGCCATACCTTTGCACTCAAACATATGTGGCCTCTGCCACCGCCCCTTTTTCCTTAAAAGGGTTGGTTTCTTTGGATCTTATTCGCTCTTGCTAGATTTTTTGTTAGGTCCTAGGTGTTGTGATCTCCAAGTAGTGGTTTTACTTGGTTGCTTCTTGCACTCGTGGAGGTCACCACACCCTATTCCAGTGACTTTTTCCATCCCAAGCCTTTCTATCCCTAATAACCATCTATTCCAATTGCACACAACTTGATCATGGTGTGGGTGATGTTGACTGGGCGGTACAACTGGTGTCCCTGGCGGTTCAACTGCTATAACACTTGTTTGTGGCGTCCTAGGGGTACTTCCACGATTGTCTGGGCGGTTCCACCGCTGCCCCCCAGGCCTGCTCCTGGCCGGTACTACCGCTCGGTTCCCGGCGGTACTACCACTGCCTTCCAGGCGACGGAAGTACCGCCTGCAACCGCTGGTTTGTACTAGGGAGCGGTACCACTGCTTCTATAAGCAGTACAACCACTCCGCGGTCTACGGGTATATATAGGGGTCGAGGCCGAAGGGGTATCTTCTTCCTCCCCTCGCCCCCGTTCCCCTCGCCTGCCCTAGCCACCAGTCATCATTGCCCCTGCCCCGAAGTGCTCTTCGGCGCTCCAGATTCATGGGCCCTCCTTGGATCCGCTCCGTCGAGGCCCCCCTCCCTCCCGATCTCTCCCCACGAATGCCGGTAATGCCCCATTTCTTCTTTCTAGGGTTTCACCCCTTGTTTCCTTCTTCTTAGGGCATTGCTTGATATCCCGCATTTATTGTTCAAACTATTGGGTGGAAGAGATCTATTTATGCTCCTGCAATTGTTTGTGTTCTCTTAGAACTTAGAATATTGCTAGGTTGATTCAAATCCCGTAGGTAGTTCTCAACTTGGTGGTATTGTTCGCTTCGAGCGGTTCTACCGCCCCTATGGGCGGAACAACCGCTTGAGCGGTTCTACCGGTTGTAGAACCGGTACAATCGGGTTTTTTGAACCATGTAGCAATGTTTTACCTTCTCTGTTTCACAAGCATTATATTCTCTTGCTCTTGTGTGCAATCCTCTCATCTTTGTTGGGTCTCTTGTGTTCTTCCCGTGTGTGTTTGCAGGTGGATCTAGTTCTCGTTCTACCCCTCGTACCAAGACCAAGAAACTAGTTCAAAGATGCAAGCGACCCGTTGAGTCAGATGGGGAGGAGGAGGTTGTGATTCCCACCAAGCCAACCCGTCATGAGATGTCTGCCGCTGCCAAGCAACGTGTGGTCATGCCTTTGCACAAACGGAAAGCCAAGGAGTGGGATGCCTTCCTGAAAAGGAATTTGTACATTGTTCCTATTGCTCCTCGTTGGACTAATGTTCAGTTCCGGAATGAGATGCAAGAGAGGATTGTTCATGAGCTTTTCGAGCATAACAAGAATCATTTCACCAAGCAATGGACCATTGACCTTGACCATTGGAGGAGCAACATGGAGTACTTTGGAGAGGCCTTGGCCCTTTGTGAGGAGTTTGATTTGGTCAAACTTATGTCTGTCAACTGTGACTTTGATGTTCGGCTTATCCATCAGTTTTATGCAACCGTTCACTTCGGTGAAGATGATGCTCGCACTCTCTCCTTCATGTGTCGTGATGAGTTCTTTCAAGTGCCCTGGAGGGCCTTCTGCAATGCTATTGGCTATGAGGATACCGGTCTTGAAGGGAATGGGGGAATTCATCCTCACGACCATCCCCATTCCATGCCTAAGGAGAAGCTTGCTCCTTTTTACATTAGTGGACGAGGCATTATTAGTGAGTCTAAGGATCTTCAGAAGGTTTATGACATCATGCATCGCGTGTTTCGCAATGTGCTTCTGCCCAAGGTTGGGAATCAGGATGAGATCTATGGGTATCTTGTTGACTTGCTTGTTGCCATGAAGACCAAAGTGGGGACCGGGGCTACTTTTGACGTGTCCAACTGGCTTTGGCAAGAGATGTACAACATGGTCATCTATAGAAAGGTTCCCATCTATGCACCATTTGTCATGTGCTTTCTGAACTCTGTTTGAGCCGTTCGCTGTCCTGGAGAGCTCCTCACCTCACCAGATAATCTCACTGTGCATGAGGTCAAGCAACTTAAGAAGAAGAAGCATGCTGAGCCTCGTATTCCTGTGGATGATCCCGAGGATGTGTATGCCGCCTCCGATGACGAGGACTTTGATATGGAGCCAGGTGCCAAGCCCTCCTGGGTGGCCAAGCTCACTGCTAAAGTAAAGAAGACCTTTTGCCTCCAGACAGACATTCAGAAGAAGATGTATGAGGCACATGTCAATGAGAAGCTTGCTCGGCGCCGTCAAATTGCTATGATGAAGCACCTCAATATGGTTGTGAAGAGTGGATCTGAGAAAAGCATCACTCCAGAGGACCGGTGGATCTCTACGCACATCGCCTGGACTGATGATGAGGCTGAGGCATCTGGTCATCCTGCCACCTCCATGACTGTTGCGGTTGATGATACTATGGAAGAAGATGCAGAGTCCGAAGATCGTGATTCATATGAAACCTAGGGGTCAGACGAGATCTAATGAGCTCTGGGGTGTTAGCATCGCTCTTTTCCTTTTTGGTGTCTTGATGCCAAAGGGAGGAGAGTTCTACTAGGTCTTGGGATTTGCATGTCGAGTTGTGAGTTGAACTTGTGTTTCTTTCTGCTCTGTCTTATTTTGTGGACCATGTGGTGTGAGACTCAACTTGCATGGTGTGAGACATGCATTCTCTATCTATCTATGTATCGTATCTGTTTATCCATAACTTATCTATCTCGGTTAGTAGGATTGGTGGGTCTATAAAATCTAGGGGGAGCTTTGATCCTAATGTGTGACTTTGCATTCCAAAAGCAAAATCAAAATAGCACACACATCTAGGGGGAGCCCGTCTATATTTTCTAGACCTCTTGTGCAAATCTCGTTGTTGTCATCATCCACCAAAAAGGGGGAGATTGTTAGGTCATTTCCCGTCTTTATGTTTTGGGTGATGATGGAAACTCTCCTTGTGGTCTAATCATGTGTTAAGTTCTTCACGTTCTCTATGCTCAGGTACGCATCGATTAGACATTCTCTCTGGAAGGAAAAGGTTGAAGACAGAGTTTGCTACGTGTTTATTTCCTTGGTCATAGGAAACCCGTACTATCAAGAGGGAATCCACATCGGAAGGCATGGGGTGAATCATTGCACGTACACTATTCTTGTCACCCAGCTTCACCTTTCGTTCCGTGAGAGAGAGGTTCCCTTTAGTCCTTCTGGTGCAGTGGTTTCTCTTCAGCGGTTTTACCGCCCACTAGGGTGGTTGTACCGATGGCCTGTTGTACCGGCTCAACCACCGCCCCAGGGATGATACCCTGGGGTTGCACCTCCCAGGTCCTTGCCAAGCGATCGTACCGCCGCTCCAGGGCGGTGGTACCGCCCTCCCGTTGGAGGAACTCTGGTGTTCTGCTTTGGGCGGTTGTACCGGCTAGGTACCGCCCGACCACCGGACTCGCTTATGTGATAGGGCGGTACTTGGGCGGTGGTGGCCCGGTTGTCCCGGTTGTGCTCTGCATACCGGTACTACCGGATGTCCTGAGCAGTTGTACCGCTTGGGACTTAGCCACCCCCAGCACCAGGAACAGACGGTTGTTCCGGAGCACTACCGCTCAACCACCGCCCATAGGGTGACTCCTTTCTGGTTCCAGGCGGTTGTTGAGCGGTAGAGAAGCGGTCGGTCTGGTTATTACTAATAACCGGTACTACCGCTCTAGCGTCCAGTTGCACTGTGTATCATTAGGTACGAAGAGGAACACTCCCAAGTAGCTAAGGAGCATCACCAAAGAGTAGGAGAAGCACCCCAAGACCTTGAGGAACAAGAAGGAACCCCAAAGGAGCAAGACACGAAGTGATGTGGAGCATCCCACGATCATCCCCATGGACGCACCTACACCTCCAAAGACACCACTTGGACCAATGACAAGAGCCCGAGCTAAGGCTATCGAAGATAAGGTGAACTCATTCCTCTCCGAACTTCCACTTTTTATGCATGAGACATGGCTACTACCTAAGTCCGAGACGTTGTGCATGATTAGGTATCAAAAGGATCCTCCCGAAGATGCACGTGAAGATGTACAAGCCCCCAAGTTCACGGATGAAGAAAACCAACGGAAGGAGTCAAGGACACCTCCCAGGCCCCGGACATCCGGCCACGACCCCGGACGTCCGGCCCCTGGAGCTTCACCCACCACAGCCGCTCAGCCGCCAGGACACTACAGGCCCCGGACATCCGGCCCTTCCCAAGCCCCCAGAAATCCGGCTGCCAGCCCGGATATCCGGACAACCCCGAACACGAGAGCAACATGGCCAGCTTCACCAGCCCTGACATCCGGCCTCCACAACCCGGGCATCCGGCCCTCCGCGAACGCCCGGACATCCGGCCCGACGCCCGAACGTCCGGCCTCCCCTGTCTGCACACAGTGTAAGGGCCGAGGCCCGTGTACCCCTTCACCCCCTAGACTATATATACTCCATCTCGTCCTACTTTCTAGGGTTAGCGTTGTGTTAGCTCATTTGTGAGATAGAGCATCGCTCATCCATATCGGATCTACTCCTTGAGAGAGACTGCGGCCCCTCTTCGGAGAAGATCCACCTTGGATTCAAGACCCCTTTACGGGAAGATCCCCTTGTGGATTCAAGACCTCCTCACGGAGAAGACCGGTTACCATTTGTATCGTCCCTTATTGACTTTGGATCTTGTATCTCCTCTCGTGTTTCGAGGATCTAGCACATGTGTGACTTAATCTTGTTGGTTTGAGTGATTCTCTTGTGTTTCCCCTCGTGATTTCCCTCGTGTTCTTCATGTTCTTCGCAGGATCCGCTCCTTTCGTGAAATATCGGCCATCTAGGGTTCCACCCTACATCATCTTGGTATCAAGAGCCACGTTGATCACGATTTCGGAGCCTCCCCGTTGTGTTTCTAGCCTAGTTTTTGTTGTTTTCGTCCCTAATTTGAAAACTCCCCACAAAAATAGCCCCATTTTTTTGTGATTTGTTGGTGTGATGAAGTTTTGTTGGATTTGATCCGCGAATTTCGTGTGTTGCGGGTAGATCTAGCTTTCCATCCACTTTTCGCCAATTTCCATCCACAAATTCCTCCGAATTTTGCCCAGATTTGCCACCTTCCACGCGGAGTTCGTCCGGATCCAGAGCCCAGACATCCGGCCCGATAGCCCGGACATCCGGCACCCCGGACATCCGGCCCCTGGCAGCATCACTTCCTCTCCACCGCCCGTTTTCCGCCCATATTTCGCCAAATTTTGTTCCGGTGCCCACATATACTTCCGCACACCACCACCACTTCCACATAGCACCACCATATACCACATACATAACCACCGCTTACCAACACCAACTCCGACAATTTTGGTCCATTTTTGTTTTGAGAATTTGAGTTGCGGTTCCGTGTCCTACTTGTGTTCCGGCTATTTAGGCACGGTTCGACATCAACATCATCGCCGCTCATCTTCGCCACGGACACGTCATCAACAACGACCACCTCGACTACATCTTGGTATTCGTGCCACCCATTTGATCACCGTCATCCGTTCTTGCGTACGGACGAGGAACCAAAGAAACGGTAACCTCATCTTGGTATTGGACATATCACTCTTGCCATTACATTGATAGCCATCATAGCCTTACTCCTTTGCGTCGCTTACCCATCGAGACTACACTTTGAGTATTGCCGGCAACCAAACTTGTGCACATTAGTGATCATACTTCCCATAGCATACATACATCATTGTTGCATATCTTGGTATCATCTCTGGCGTCACAAGGTTGTCATCGCATACACAATTGCTATCTTGGTCCGTCAAGCATTGCATGAGAAAAGAGATCAAACAACAAAGAGCCAAACAAGCTTTTAAGCAAAAGAGAAAGATAAGAAAAAGAGCTTTTAAGCAAGAACCATGTAATCATACAACATTAATATTGTCATATTAGATCATCTTGGATCATCTCGTAGAAACACCATGCATAGAGCATACTTGGGATAGAAGTCGTTGATTTTTGCCTAGTAGGTTGTGCACAAGTCTTTGTATCCGCCTATTGTGCAATCGTGCTAGCGTCTCTCTAGTGTTGTGCAACAAGAGCATTTTTGTGGATTCCACATTTTGGCTCATCCTTGGTTGCACGACCCCACTTATCTTTTTGCGTGTGTGTTTCCGTGTACCTTGTGTTGCTTGGTCTACTTGTTGCATTGCAATCTTGCAAATCTTTTCCAACATTATTGAAGCTCACTTACAATTGCATCAAATTGTGTGCCACCATCCTAACCAAGCTCCACCATAAGCTTTTACTCGTGTAGGTGTGAGAAACCGACAAGAATTGGTACCAATTGTGCTATTTCATTGTCCACATTGGAGTGATCATTGATCCACTTTCAACTTCGGTCAAGGTACATTTGGTATTCGCTCTTCTCTTTCTACCACTCACATTTTTCTCTTGGAATGATGTATATGCCAAGTACCTCTACCAACCCTCTCTTCATTGAGCACGACGACGACATGAACTCCTACGTCACCAAGAGCCACCTCTTTGGTGCACAACGTGCTTTGCATCAAGAGCAGCAAGCAATGAGTGAACGCATCGACAACCTCGCCGCCGACTTGCGACTCTTCGAGCAACGTACAAGGGACTACTTCAACCACAAGCTCGACGATCACACGTAAGAGAACGACGCAAGAATGGACGAGATTCACGCTTTGTTGCTCAATCGCTCTTCTTCCACTTCGTCTTCATCAAGAAGGACTCACTCAAGTCGACACTCCGACTTCACCCTCTCCGGCTCAAGTACACCGACATCGAACACTCTTCGATGTGCCGCGCGCAACGATCGTCAAGCAAGCCTCAATCCTCTACGCGGCACCAACTCTCAAGAGCACCGACAACGTCAAACCCAAGAGGCTTTTGCGCTAGCACGAGAATGGCAACGACAACACCAACATGAAGAGGAAGAGCGCGCGCGTCTACACCAAGTTGCACAAGATGCCGAGGCACAATGCCAAGAACAATAACTCCGGGAAGCTCAAGCACTTGCGGCGCAACAAGCCCTCCAAGATGCAAGTCGCGCCATAGCCAACCGAGGTAGACAAGCTCGTGAACATGAAGAAGCACTTTGCGAAGAAGTTCAAGAACGACGATTTCAAGCTCGCGTGCATCGTAAAGTTCCTCAAGTTCCTCCTCGAGCTCAACAAGCTCCTCCACAAGCTCGCCAAGAACATCAAGTTCACCAAGAGCATGAACACAATGGGAATCTTCCACAACAAGAGCAACATGAGGTTGACAACCCTCCTCGCCAAGAGCGACACGAGCTTGACAATCATCAACAACATGGATGTCATCATCCCCGAGCCCAACACAATGAAGAGCAACGCCATGGCAAACTCAAGTTCACCATGCCCAAGTTCAATGGAAGCAATGATCCCGAAGAGTACCTTTCATGGGCATTGAAGGTCGACAAAATCTTCCATTTGCACAACTATGAAGAAGATAAGAAGATCCCGATGGCATCCCTTGAGTTCCAAGACTATGTCCTCATTTGGTGGGAACAAGTTATCGAGCGCCGAGAGGCAAGAGGTGAACCACCCATCACTACTTGGGTGCAAATGAAGGATGTCATGAGAGCATGCTTCGTGCCTACCTACTACAACCGCGACCTCTTCAAGAAACTCCAACTACTCAAGCAAGGAACCAAGAGCGTTGAAGAGTACTACAAGGAGATGGAGATTGCCATGATAAGAGCCAACGTCACGGAAGATGATGAGCAAACAATGGCACATTTCTTGAATGTACTCGACCATCATATCAAGAAGATCGCCGACTTCCAACCATACTCGAGCCTCATTGAGCTCCTGCATCAAGCTACAAAAGCGGAACGTCAACTGCAAGACGATTACAAGTATGCCAAGTTCTCATCCAAGTCCTACGGCTTCTTCAACAATCCAGCTTCAACGACTCCAACATCTTAGACTACCCCAAGTCATCATCCTACTACAAGCAACTTAAAGCCGAGAGCTTCATCATCATCTACCCCAACCGATGAGACCGTCAAGACGAGTTCCTTCAAATGCTTCACATGCGGCGACCAAGGCCACAAGTCATTCGAGTGTACCAACAAGCGAACCATGATCCTCGACGACGATGGTACATACGACTCCATGAGTGATGAGGAGATGAAAGCCCTTGAGCAAGTGGCAATGCACCGGCGCGTGACCGAAGAAGAAGAGAATCAAGTCTTTTGTGACGGAGATTCAAGTCCCGCTCTCGTTGTCTCCAAGGTCTTGACTCTTCAACATCAACAAGAAGAAGACCAAAGATGCCACATGTTCCATACCAAGGCCGGCATCAATGGAAGGTCCGTCAAGGTAATCATCGATGGAGGGAGTTGCCATAACTTAGCAAGTGAGGAACTATGCTCCAAGCTCCATTTGGCAAAGACGAAGCATCCTCATCCATACAAAGTTCAATGGCTTAGCGACCCTGACACTATCCAAGTTGAGCATCGAGTACAAGTCTCCTTCAAAATCGGCACCTACGAAGACACTTTGGAGTGTGATGTCGTTCCAATGACCGTTTGCCACCTTCTTCTTGGACGCCCATGGCACTTTGATAGAGGTGTCATCCACAACGGCCGGACGAACCACTACATCTTCAAGATGAAAGGAAAGGAGTATGTACTTCGACCTATGTCTCCAAGCCAAGTGATCACCGACAAGCAAGCCACCCATCGTGGAGAAAATAGTGAGAGAGCGAGCCACCAAAAACAAAGTGAGCGCCACAAGCCCAAAGTGAGCGACTCCACGATGAGCGACAAGAAGAACTTAGTTCTATTTGCTATCACGCGTGAGATGAGAGAAGTGTGTGACAACCCATCTAGTGTCATGCACTGTAACGCCCCGAGACCGATGCTCGAGAAGACTTCCATATATTCCGGGTTTCGCCGTGTGTTTCATTTGTGCCTGCCCTTTTATTTTTGCATTGCATCATGTCATCATACCATCATCTCATAAATCTTTTACAAATCAACTAAATAAATGGCATGGATCTTTGATCCATTTAAACCGAGGGAAGTCACATGGTGATTCTCTTTAAAACATATCATCTCGATATTTAGAGAGCTATAGTAAATATTCCAATTATTTGGATTTACCGCAAACACACTTGCAAAATATCCCAATGCCTTTGTTATCTTAATTCTTGGTCTCCAACTTTGCCCATATTTTTCTTTCATCGCTTTCCCGATCTGCACAAAAATTCTGAACATTTTTGGACTCTCCAAAAATGTTTTGTTAATTCAAACTTATTTGAATCACATTCAAATGTGTTTGAATGCAATCCTTCCTAGAGGTGCCAAATGCATTTTCTCGGAACGAACTCATTTTTATGAGTCCGGGAAATTTAACCGCATGCCCAAATGTTTTCTCTAACCCCTCCTTTTCCATTTTTCTCCTCTCTTTGCTTTCTGTTAAAGGAAATTGAGAGAGGTTAAGAAAGCAGAGCCCAGCGGCCAGGCGGCCTGCTTCCCCGCAGTCCAGTTGGGCCTCAGCAGCCCATCCGCGTCTTCTAAGGCCAGCCCCCACGCCCTCGTAACCCTAGGCCTCAATCCCACATCTCCCTCTCCCTCGATTCCTTCCCCTCGCACCGCCAGAAGCCCTTCGCCTCGATCCCATCTCGCTCCTTTGCCCGATCCCCTGGCATCTCCCTCGCCTCCCTCCAGCGCCGTCTCTCACGCACGCTCCGAGCCAGGCAGCGCACGCTGCTCGATCCCCATCCCTTATCTCCCTCGATCTCCTTTCTTCTCCATCCCTTTCGTCCCCGCTGCCACTCGCACCCGCTGACCTCCCGCTTGCCTTCCCCGGCGCGCACCTCTGCTCCCTTCTCCTCGATGTGGTTCCCCAGTGTGCCTCCCCTGCTCTACCGAACGAAACGCCAAGTACCACTATCGCCGAGTACGACTACTTCCACTATGATACGAGAACAACTACCGTCGACCCTCGAAGCCTCCGTGGACGTCAAGTCCCTCGTCGTGATCCCGAACATCTATGAAAATTGTGCAACTAAGAACGTGAACGAATACCGCCGCCAAGATCATGAGTACCTCTACCGTCATCATGTACCCCT
This sequence comes from Triticum urartu, assembly GCF_003073215.2. Taxonomy (NCBI): domain Eukaryota; kingdom Viridiplantae; phylum Streptophyta; class Magnoliopsida; order Poales; family Poaceae; genus Triticum; species Triticum urartu. The sequence goes on from NW_024120645.1 coordinate 26,187, forward strand.
ACTTCCACTACGAATGTCCCGAGAACGTCTACTTCCTCTACTTGGCACCGAACGAGAACCGTCCTGTTTGCACACTTCGAAGGTATAACCCCGAGACGACGTCCGTGAACGAATGCTTGCGATGTTTGAGATGCTCGTGTTTGCACCGTGTCCAAATTGTCACTCGTTTCCTTGCCGCCAACTTGGGGGACACCCGGAATCCGGGATCACCCCACCATCTTTTGCATGCTCCTGTCATTTTTCCTTTTGCACCGGTATTTCCATGAGCTACCGGAACCGTTATCGTTGCCGTGGCACCCCTTTCGTTTCCGCCACGATGGCAATGCTTCATAATATGCTCCTGTCAACATTTTCATAAAACTTGCATAAACTTGAACATGTCATCCGCATCATGATAATAACACGAAGAATGTTTAAAATTGTTGTTTGCATTAAATTACTAATGCATGGGGGGATTTACCGGGTTTGTTGTTTGTTATATCCGGACCCATTTAAATTGTTTAGATTGTATAGTTTTATTATGCTTCACCTCTTGCCATGCTAAACAACATTTAATATTGTTGAGTTCACAAACGGGATCGAACTAAAATAATTGATGTGGTGTTCTGTCAATATGCAACCCGTTGCATATCGAGCTCCACTTAATTTGTAGTTTTGTTTGTGCACTTTGCCATGCCATGTATCATTAAACCGGACATGCATCATACTTGGTTGTGCATCATGCCATGTTTATGTGGTGGTTGTTTACTATGTTGTTCTGCTTCTTTCCGGTGTGCTTCTTTGGGTTGGTTCCGATAACGTTGCGGGTGTGAGGATTCGTTCGACTTCGTCCGTTTGTCTTCTTCATGGACTTGTTCTTCTTTCTTGCGGGATCTCAGGCAAGATGACCATACCCTCGAAATCACTTCTATCTTTGCTTGCTAGTTGCTCGCTCTATTGCTATGCCCATGCTGCGATCCCTACCACATGCTATATCATGCCTCCCATATTGTTGACCCAATCCGCTAACCCACCTTGTCCTAGCAAACCGTTGATTGGCTATGTTACCGCTTTGCTCAGCCCCTCTTACAGCGTTGCTAGTTGCAGGTGAAGATGGAGTTTGTTCCTTGTTGGAACATGGATATTTGTTGGGATATCACAATATCTCTTATGCTAATTAATGCACCTATATACTTGGTAAAGGGTGGAAGGCTCGGCCTTATGCCTGGTGTTTTGTTCCACTCTTGCCGCCCTAGTTTCCGTCATACCGGTGTTATGTTCCTTGATTTTGTGTTTCTTACGCGGTTGGGTTATAATGGGAACCCCTTGACAGTTCGCCTTGAATAAAACTCCTCCAGCAAGGCCCAACCTTGGTTTTACCATTTGCCACCTAGCCCTTTTTCCCTTGGGTCGGCCAACCCAAGGATCATCTTTATTTTAACCCCCCTAGGCCAGTGCTTGTCTAAGTGTTGGTCCGAAACAGAGCCACTTGCGGCGCCACCTCGGGGAAACTTGAGGGCTGGTTTTAGCTGTACGTAGTGTTCATCCGGTGTTGCCCTGAGAACGAGATATGTGCAGCTCCTATCAGGATGTCGGCGCATCGGGCGGTCTTGCTGGACTTGTTTTACCATTGTCGAGATGTCTTGTAACCGGGATTCCGAGTCTGATCGGGTCTTCCTGGGAGAAGGAATATCCTTCGTTGACCGTGAGAGCTTGTGATGGGCTAAGTTGGGACACCCCTGCAGGGATTTGAACTTTCGAAAGTCGTGCCTGCGTTTATGGGCAGATGGGAATTTGTTAATGTCCGATTGTAGAGAACTTGAAATTTAACTTAACTAAAATGCATCAACCGCGTGTGTAGCCGTGATGGTCTCTTCTCGGGGGGGTCTGGGAAGTGAACACGGTGTTGGAGTTATGCTTGAACGTAAGTAGTTTCAGGATCACTTCTTGATCACTTCTAGTTCACGACCGTGCTTTGCTTCTCTTCTCGCTCTCTTTTGCGTAAGTTAGACACCATATATGCTAGTGCTTGCTGCAGCTCCACCTCACTACCTTTTCCTACCCATAAGCTTAAATAGTCTTGATCTCGCGGGTGTGAGATTGCTGAGTCCCCGTGACTCACAGATTACTTCCAAAACCAGCTTGCAGGTGTCGTTGATACCATGCAGGTGACGCAACCGAGCTCAAGGAGGAGCTCGATGAAGATCGTGTTCGTTATGTTGTTCCGTTTTCCAGTTGATCAGTAGTGGAGCCCAGTCGGGGCGATCGGGGATCTAAGCATTAGGGGTTGTCTTTATTTTTCTTTCATAGTCGGACCTTGATTGTATCTGGATGATGTAATGCTATATTCATTGTATTGTGTGAAGTGGCGATTGTAAGCCAACTCTGTACCTCTTTCTTATTTCAGTACATCGGATGTGTAAAGATCACCCCTCTTGCGACATGCCTACAATGCGGTTATGCCTCTAAGTCGTGCTCCGACACGTGGGAGATATAGCCGCATCGCGGGTGTTACATGCACTATGACCTTTCGGGCAACGACGAGGCACCAAAAGCTAACACCTCTCACACTCTACCTTTAGTGTTATCTTCTCTTTTGTAGGAATTCCAAGTCGTCTTCCCCGACGAGCTACCTCCGGGTCTACCTCCTCTACGAGGCATTAAGCACCGAATCGGCGTCATCCCCGGAGCGCCCCTTCCTAACAAGGTTCCCTACCGCGTCAACCCCTAGGAACCTAAGGAGATCCAATGGCAAGTTCAACTACTCATCCACTTTGGACACAGGAAGACACTTGCTACGCTCTCCAAGCCCTATTTTTGGCCCACGATGCTTCGCGATGTCAACCGCTTCACCAACCAATACTCTACATGTCGCCAAGCTAAGTGCAAAGCTCAATCTCATGACCTTTACATGCCACTTCCAATTCCATATCAACCATGGGAGGATTTTATCAGGGATTTTGTGCTTGGGTTGCCTAGAAATAGGAATGGAAAGGATTCCATGTTTCTTGTTGTGAACCGATTCTCCAACACGGCTCATTTCATATCTTGCCACAAGATAGACGATACTTCACATATTGCACATCTATTTTGTAGGGAATCTTGCAGCTGTGCCTACAGATCGCCGAGTACGCCTACAACCGCGCAAGACACTCATCAACCGGCAAGTCCCCCTTCGAGGTCGTCTACGGATTCAACCCTTTGTCCCCATTGGGCATCCTTCCTATACCACTACAAGAGCGAATCAATATGGACGCAAGTGCACGTGTGAACCATCTCAAGAAGGTGCATGAAGATACAAGGAAAACTATCGAGCGCCAAGTACAACGACTTGCGACCAAGCGCAACATCAACAAGCACCCCATGGTATTCAACATTGGAGATCTTGTCTGGCTACACCTTTGAAAGGACCGCTTCCCCAATGAACGCAAGTCCAAACTTTGACCATGAGCGGATGGACCCTTCAAGGTGCTCGAACGCTACAACAACAACGCCTACAAGATCGACATTCCACGCGACAAGTACTCCGGGAGCGACATCTTCAACGTCAAAGATCTCTCGCCCTACCATGGTGATGACGATTTCGATCCGAGGACGGATCTTCCCCAAGGGAGGGGAGATGATGCGAAGCATCCCACGATCATCCCTATGGACACACCTACACCTCCAACGACACCACGTGGACCAATGACAAGAGCCCGAGCCAAGGCTATCAAAGATAAGGTGAACTCACTCCTCTCTGAACTTCCACTTTCTATGCATGAGACATGGCTACTACCTAAGTCCGAGACGTTGTGCATGATTAGGTATCAAAAGGATCCTCCAGAAGATACACGTGAAGATGTACAAGCCCCCAAGTTCACGGATGAAGAAAACCAACGGAATGAGCCAAGGACACCTCCCAGGCCCCGGACATCCGGCCACAACCCCGAACGTCCGGCCCCTGGAGCTTCACCCACCACAGCCGCTCAGCCGCCAGGACACTACAGGCCCCGGACATCCGGCCTCGCCAGCCCGGACATCCGGCCCTTCCCAAGCCCCCGGAAATCCGGCTGCCAGCTCGGATATCCAGACACCCCCGAACCGGAGAGCAACATGGCCAGCTTCACCAGCCCGGACATCCGGCCTCCACAGCCCGGACATCCGGCCTCCACAGCCCGGACATCCGGCCCTCCACGAACGCCCGGACATCCGGCCCGACGCCCGGACATCCGGTCTCCCCTGTCTGCGCACAGTGTAAGGGCCGAGGCCCGTGTACCCCTTCGCCCCCTAGACTATATATACTCCACCTCGTCCTACTTTCTAGGGTTAGCGCTGTGTTAGCTCATTTGTGAGATAGAGCTTCGCTCATCCATATCAGATCTACTCCTTGAGAGAGACCGTGGCCCCTCTTCGGAGAAGATCCACCTTGGATTCAAGACCCCTTTATGGTAAGATCCCCTTATGGATTCAAGACCTCCTCACGGAGAAGACCGGTTACCATTTGTATTGTCCCTTGTTGACTTTGGATCTTGTATCTCCTCTCGTGTTTCGAGGATCTAGCACATGTGTGACTTAATCTTGTTGGTTTGGGTGATTCTCTTGTGTTTCCCCTCGTGATTTCCCTCGTGTTCTTCGTGTTCTTCGCGGGATCCGCTCCTTTTGTGAAAGATCGGCCATCTAGGGTTCCACCCTACATCAGGAAGTCCCAGGCGACCCCGTGCGCACGGGCCCCCGAGACCCTGTGCCCACAGGCTACACAGGGAGCTACCGATGTAGCACCATGTGCGCATGGGCCCAACTTACCCCGTGCGCATGGGCCCTACAGGATGGCCGGCTGATGATGGCTGTTTGGGCCTCCTCTTCATCCACTTCATCCCTGTGCCTATATATTCCGTACCTAGGGTCATGTTTAGGGTCAGCAAAGATACATGTGAGATATTTGAGAGCTTTGCTCCTTCTACCCCTCCATTGGAGATCAAGACCTCTTAGGAGAGGATCTACTTGTGGATTTCAAGACCTGTTCTTGGAGAAGACTACCATCATTAATGCCTCGTCTCTTAGGATGGGAAGAACTTTACCTAGTGCTCGTTTCCTTTGATTGTGCTTGTAATCTTGTGGATCTATGTGTTTGCTATCCTAGTGGATGTGTGATTGGGTTTTGTTGGAGTGAATTCCTCTTTTTGTTCTTGATGTTCATCCCTTCCCCCCTCCAAACGTGAAAAGATCCATCTTAGGGTTTCACCCTATAATAGGGTAGATGAGATCACGACCAACGACGGTATGGTGGTGGTGGTAGCGGAATTCTGGCAGGGCTTCGCCAAGCGTGTACCGGTGAAACGTGAGAGGAGTTGGGAGAGGTGATGGGCAAGGGTCGAAGGATGGCTGCCCCCAACGCCTCCCCACCTTTATATAAGCATGGAGGGGGCTGGTGGCTCTCCCTCCAAGGCCCTAGGGTCGTTGGCCAAAGGGGAGGGAGGAAATCCCACCTTTCCTTTCCCACCGACCGCTATCCCCTTTTTTAGGGATCCTGATCTTATCCTCTTGGGATATGACATTATTCCTTTTAAGGGAGGATCTTGGTGCATTTAGACCAGGGTTGTGTGTACTTTCCACACTACCCACATTCATGTGGGCCCCCATGCAGGTGGGCCCCACTTTGGAACCTTCTAGAACCTTCCCGGTACAATACCGAAAACCTCGAACTTTTTTTGGAACCCCGATAACAATTTTCCATATATGAATCTTTACATCTGAACTATTTCGGAGCTCCTCGTGATGTCCCGGATGGAACAACCTTTGAATCTTCTACTAATAATAGCTCAATACTACCCTAGCACTACCGAACGTTAAGCGTGCGACCATACGGGTTCGAGAATCATGTAGACATGACCGAGACTCCTCTCCGATCAATAACCAATAGTAGGACCTGGATGCCCATATTGATTCCTACATATTCCACGAAGATCTCTATCGGTTGAACGACGATGTCAAGGATTCAGTTAATCCCGTATACAATTCCCTTTGTCCGGCGATATGTTACTTGCCCGAGATTCGATCATCGGTATCTCCATACCTAGTTCAATCTCATTACCGACAAGTCTCTTTACTCGTTCGGTAATACAAGATCCCGTGACCAAACTCATTAGTCACATGCTTGCAAGATTCTTGTGTTGTTGTATTACCGAGAGGGCCCTGAGATACCTCTCCGTTATACGGAGTGACAAATCCCAGCCTTGATCCATGCCAACTCAACAGACACCCTCGGAGATACCTGTAGAGCATCTTTATAGTCACCCAATTATGTTGCGGCGTTTGATACACACTAAGTATTCCTCCGGTGTCACGGAGTTGCACGATCTCATGGTTTAAGGAACAGATACTTGACACGATGAAAGCGATAACAATAAACATGATACAATCATATGCCACATCTATAGTTTGGATCTTGTCCATCACAACATTCTCCTATTGATGTAATTCTGTTATCAAATGATAACTCATGTCTATGACTAGAAACCATAGTCATCTTTGATCAACGAGCTAGTTCGGTAGAGGCTCACTAGGGACATGTTTGTTGTCTATGTATCCACACATGTATTTGAGCTTCCAGTCAATACAATTATAGCATGGATAATAAACGATTATCATGAACAAGGAAATATAATAATAACCACTTTATTATTGCCTTTAGGGTATATTTCCAATAGTCTCCCACTTGTACTAAAGTCAATAATCTAGCATTACATGATAATGAATCTAACACCCATAGAGTCCTGGTGTCGATCATGTTTTGCCCGTGGAATAAGTTTAGTCAACGGATCCGCAACATTCAGATCCGTATGTACTTTGCAAATGTTCATGTCCTCCTCCTTGATCGCATTGTGAATGGAATTGAAGCATCACTTTATGTGTCCGGTCCTCTTGTGAAACCTTGGTTCCTTGGCCAGAGCAATGGCACCAATATTGTCATAGAACAGAGTCATTGGGTTCAGTGCATTGGGCACAACTCCAAGATCTGTCATGAATTTTTTCATCCGGACACTTTTCTTCGCTGCCTCCGAGGCAACTATGTCAAGGCTACCACGCTTTGCTTGAAACTGCATGAGCTTACTGCTTCCCCATTTAGAATATACACGTATCCGGTTTGAGATTTAGAGTCATTTGGATAAGTGTCAAAGCTTGCATCGACGTAATCCTTTACGACGAGCTCTTGATCACCTTCATAAACGACAAACATTTTCTTAGTATTTTTCAGGTACTTAAGGATATTCTTGATCGTTGTCCAGTGTTCTACCCCCGGATCACTTTGAAACCTTCCGGCAATGCTTATGTCAAGTCTGACATCTGGTCTTGTGCACAACATCACATACATGATAGAGTCTATGGCAGGAGCATAGGGGATGGCACTCATCTTTTCTATATCCTCTGTAGTCGCTGGGTATTGAGTCTTACTCAACTTCACACCTTGCAAAACAGGCAAGAACCCCTTCTTAGACTGTTTTATTTTGAAATTTTTCAAAACTTTATCAAGATATGTGCTTTGTGATAGTCATATCAAGCATCTCGATCTATCTTTATAGATCTTGATGCCTAATATGAAAGCAGCTTTTCCTAAATCCTTCATCGAAAAACTCTTGTTTAAATATTTATTTAAACGATACGGCGCCTTGCAGTCGACGGGAATGTCAAATCTAGAATTTAAATTCTGATGGACTTGGCGTACCACCGTCCTTTTAACCATCCAATCACAACAGGTTTTTTTGCGATGAAGATGGATGTTTGAGGATACAAATTCACATCCGGTTAGTTTGAACTAGGTTAAAAAACGAAAGATGAAATAAGCTATACATCCTGGAGATAGAACCAAAGACGAAAGGAGTCATCTCATCACCCTCGGCACTAGCACCATGAGACCTTATTTCCCGCCTCTC